>NC_055994.1:108320470-108624185 GCF_018446385.1 Zingiber officinale
AAAGACGAGTATAAACGCAGCGGAAAAATAAAATAGACACAGATGTTTTTACTTCGTTCGGAGCCTGTGACGACTCCTACTCGAAGGCCCGTGGTCCTTGACCACTTTCGTTGGGCAATCACTAGCAAGTCGAAATATGATTACAGAAAAAGTACAGGAGATGCTAATAATAATAAAGCAATACCGACAAAAAGAAAATTAAACAAAAACCGGAAGAGCACTTTTGTCGGAGCGTTGTTGGCGTCGCACTTGAACGTCGAGCAGCAAGATCAGCAGAAGAGTTCTCAGTCAAAGTTGATTCTGAAGCTCCTGTCTGGGGCTTCTTTTATATGCTGTTCCGGGCGCCTGGATCCCTTCCGGGTGCCTGGAGTGTGACGTAACTGCTCAAATCAAGATGCTCCACGTAGCGACGAGGTGTCTGGATAAAATTCGCCTTCCGGGCGCCCAGACCACCTTGTTCCAGAAAGACTCCTTTTTCCTGCAAAACAAGGTTAGTCCGAGGCAAATATATATCCTGTAAAACAAATGGTTAGCACAGTTAAAGTTCAACAGATAGATAAAGAGAGTATGACTTAGATTCCGTCTTTCCGGGATCGGAATCTAGTCACGATCTCGACTTAGACATCCGAAATGGATCTAAGCCGGTTCGACGCCTAATGTCCCCTTCCCGGGAACGCGTCCTCACAGTCACTCCCCTCCAGTGACTTACCTCACTTACCTGCCAGACGTCCGGTCAGCCCGTCGACCCGTCTGGACTTCTCGCCAAGCGTCCGGTCAGCCCGTCGACCCGCTTGGACTTCTCGCCAGCTATCCGGTCAGCCCGTCGACCTAGCTGGACTTTTCCTGCACACTTGATCAAAGTGTCAGACAACAACACAACTAACTTAACCTATTTGTCATTCATCAAAACCTGGGTTAGACCGTTAGTGCTACCCGCACCAACAATCTCCCCCTTTTTGATGGAATGACAACCTGGTTAAGTTAGTGAAAGCATATGTACGAAACAACATGCATTTGTGTGGTTTTAAAGTCAGTTTGTGTTTTCAAATTGGTTTAGCTAACTTAACCACCTAACCCTCCTCCCCCTTTGGCATTCATCATCAAAAAAAACAAGGGTAAACAATCATGGTGTAGAGTTTACTGAATAACACTTAAACAATCATAGTTCAGAATTTAAGGACAAAAGTACAATTTTTCAATCCAAGAAAAGATCAAGTTGAATTGGGGGAGTATAAAGTTTTGAAAACTTTGTATAAAGCAGTAGTTTTTAGCTTTTAGAAACATTTCAAGATTTAAATTTGCAAACATAAGTGTATAAGGTCTAAATTTCAAGATTTAAATATTCAAAACAAGTTTCAACTTTGAAACGCTTTTTCAAACATAAGTTTTCAAAATCAAAAATTCCAAAACTAAGTTTGAAAAACCTATTTTTTTTTTTAAAACTAATTGAAATTTACTTTTCAACACTAAGTTTGTAAAAGATTCAATTTTCAAAATCAAGGAAAATGAGTTTGAGAAGCTTAGTTTGTAAACTAATTTTTTCGTAAAATTTAATCTTGAAATCAAAATATCAAATTTTAAGAACTAGATTCAGGACAATATTCAAAGTAAAGTTAAATTAAATTTAAATCTTTACTTTTAGTTTTCAAAGGATATTGGTAAAAGTAAGATCATATTTTTAGAATGTTTTTGTAAAATCAAATTTTCAAAGTTCAAAACCTTTCAAACTTTCAAATTTTTGTAAAAAATTTCACAATTTTTAAACAAGGTGTTTTTAAACTTTGATTTTCAAAATTAAGTTTAAAATTCAATTTGGAAAACTAAAGTAGTTTTATTTCTCCCCCTGAATTTGATACTTAACTTTAACCAGCTGTCTAACCAATTAGGTACTAACTAACTATCAAAAGATAGTAGCTTTCACTTGGTTAGTCAGATTAAGTTAATTATAATCAATCAGTGTTTGACTTGACTGATGAACTTTAATCTGATTAATATCTAAATTGTATTTAACGTCCAGACTTATGCTGATGCACTGAAATAAGCATCTTAAGTCCAGACATTTGGCCTATGCATCTCACCCCTTTCTATGTTTATCAAACACAAGCAAGGTAAACCTAAGGTGTTGGTGAGATGCTCAAAAAACTAGTCCTATGGGTACATGCTTTCTAAGGATGTAAAACTAGTCTAAGGCCAAAACTGTTTTCGAAAGTCTAAAAATGGAAAGTTTGAAAACAAACAAGTTTAACCTATAAGTTGGTAAAATCATTTTTGAAAGTATGTTTGAAAGATCCTAGTCTATTAAGCACATCCCTAATTTTCGTCGTAAGTTGCTAAATTCACTTTCAGGGAGAGGTTTTGTAAAAATGTCAGCTAAATTTGATTTGGACTCAATGTACTTGAGTTCAATGTCGCCTTTAGTAACATGATCCCTGATGAAGTAGTGTCTAATTTCAATATGTTTGGTTCTTGAATGATGCACAGGATTCTTGGTTAAGTTAATTGAACTTATATTGTCAATTAATATTTAAGTTGAAATCTTTTAGAGTATGCATCATCCATAATATTTGTGCAACACATTCGCCTATAGCTATGTATTCTGACTCAGTTGTAGACAGAGCAACACAATGTTGCTTTCTACTAAACCAGCTAACAAGTGATGAACCTAATAATTGGCATCCACCACTTGTGCTTTTGCGGTCTAATTTGCATCCAGCATAATCTGAGTCAGAATACCCTATTAGTTCAAAATTACTTGTCCTAGGATACCAGATTCTTACATTTGTTGTTCCTTTAAGATATCTAAAAATTCTTTTAACCTGTGTCAAATGGGATTCCTTAGCACAAGTTTGGTATCTAGCACACATACTAACTGCAAATAAAATATCAGGTTAGTAGGCTACCTATTGCACTTCTATAATATTTTAAGTCAACTGGTTTTCCATTTGGGTCACTATCTAAGATTGTGTTTACAGCCATCGGTGTTTTTATTTCTTTTGTATTTTCCATTCCGAATTTTTTAAGTAATTCTTTGGTGTATTTATGTTGAGAGATATAGTTTCCTTCATTTGTCTGTTTGATTTGTAATCCTAAGAAATAGGTTAGTTTTCCCACTAAGCTCATTTCAAACTCTTTTTCCATTAGATTAATAAATTCTTCTAAAAATTCTGAATTTGTTGAGCCAAATATTATGTCATCCATGTATATTTGTGCAATAAATATGTTTGTATTTAATGATTTGACAAACAAGGTTGGGTCAATTTGACCTTGTTTGAATCCTTTAGATGTTAGGTAAGATGTTAGCCTCTCATACCACGCCCTGGGTGCTTGTTTAAGTCCATATAGGGCTTTCTTTAATTTAAAAACATAATCAGGGTGTTCTAAGCTTTCAAAACCAGGAGGCTGACCTACATAAACTTCTTCTCTGATTAGTCCATTAAGAAAGGCAGACTTAACATCCATTTGGTATAGTTTAAATCCCTTATGGGCTGCATAACTTAGTAACATTCTAATGGATTCTAATCTGGCTACTGGGGCATATGTTTCGTCATAGTCAAGTCCTTCAACTTGACTAAATCCTTTGGCAACCAGTCTAGCCTTATTTCTAGTAATTTCCCCAGTTTCACTTAGTTTGTTTCTGAATACCCATTTTGTTTCTATTATTTTCTTATTCTTAGGTGGTGAGACTAGGTCCCAGACCTCATTACGCTCAAATTGGGCTAGTTCTTCTTGCATAGCTATAATCCAATCTGGGTCTAGTAGGGATTCATCCACAGTTTTAGGTTCAATTTTTGAAATTAATGAGATTTGACTTAGGTTTCTAAAGGATGATCTGGTTTGAACTCTTAAGTCTGGGTCACCAATTATTTGATCAGTTGGATGATTTGGGTTTACCCTTATTGTTTTAGGAGGTTGATTCTCTTGATGTTGTTCCTCGTCTTCATGATTTAGAGTTTGGTTGGTTTCTGGAACAAACTCTGGGGGTTGTGTAGGTTCTATGTCTTGTTTAGTTTCTTTAAATTTTACATTAGTAGTTTCTTCAATTTTTAAGGTAACTTTATTATAAATTCTGTAGCCTCTACTATTTAGGGAATATCCTACAAAAATTCCATTTTCAATTTTAGAGGTGAATTTTCCTAAGTGTTCTCTTGTATTTAAGCCTTAAAGTATTTTATGTTTGGTTGTTTATTATAAAATATTTCGAAGAAAGTTTTGTTATGAGTTTTATTTATTGTTGTTCTGTTCTGTACATAGCAGGCTGTACTAACGGCTTCTGCCCAAAAGTATTTAGGTAGGTTATACTCATTTAACATTGTTCTAGAAGCTTCAAGTAAGGTTCTATTTTTTCTTTCTACAATTCCATTTTGTTGGGGGGTTTTAGGGCATGAGAACTCATGATGGTAACCATTTTCTAGACAAAAACTGTTAAAGTTATGATTTTTAAATTCTCCCCCATTGTCACTCCTAATTCTTTTAATTTTAATATCTTTTTCGTTTTCAATCTGTTTGCAAAAATTTGTAAGAATTTTAAAAGTTTCATCTTTATGTTTTAAGAATTTTACCCAAGTAAACCTAGAGTAATCGTCTATAATTACTAAACAGTATAAGTTTCCATTAATGGATTTGACTCCATGGGAGTCAAAAAGATCTAAATGTAGAAGTTCTAAGATTGAGTTAGTTTGTGGTTGATTTGTTTGTTTGTGGGTTGACTTAGTTTGTTTTCCTTGTTGACAAGCATTACATATAGTTGAATCTAAGTTAGGTAACTTCGGTAAGCCTTTTACAAGTCCATTTAGTTTACTTATATTTCTAAAGTTGGTGTGAGACATTCTCCTATGCCATAACCAAGTTTCTTCTTTTTGTGTTAAATAACACTTAATGGAAGAAATGGTTAAGTTGATGACATAGATGTTGTCTTTTCTAAAACCTTTTAGGCTTATGTTAGGATTATCTAGATGTTTGATTAAGCATTCTGTAGATAGAAACTTGACCTTATACCTAGTATCACACAATTGACTTATACTTAGAAGATTATATTTAAAGTTTTCAACAAGTAAGACATTTGTAATTATAAAGTCTGATTTTAATTCAATATTACCTATACCAATTACCTTGAGTTTGCCGTTGTTTCCAAAGGCAACTGTTCCTAGGCTTTTGTAAGTGAGTTGAGTGAACTTGGTGTGATCTCCAGTCATATGTTTGGAGCAACCACTGTCCAAAATCCACTTGGATTCCTACAGTAAGTAGGATTTTGAAGTTAGTCTTTCGAGCATGCATTAATTTAAGTTTAAAATTAAGATTTTGAGATTAATTAAAATTAAGTTTTAAAATTAATTTAAGTTTTTTAAAATTAAAATTTTGAAATTAATTTTTAAGTTTAGAATTAAAATTTTGAAATTAATTTAAGTTTTAAAATTAATTTTTAAGTTTAGAAATGAAATTTTGAAAATAATTTTTAAGTTTAAAATTAAAATTTTGAAAATAATTTTTAAGTTTAAAATTAAAGTTTTGAAAATAATTTTTAAGTTTAAAATTAAAATTTTGAAATTAATTTTTAAGTTAAAAAAAATTTAAGCCTTATTCATCTCACCCGATCTATATTATCAATCAGGGAATCCTATGATTTTGTGAGATGAAATTAGTTTGATTACAGAGTTTTGTTTTAACTTGTGTTAGATTCAGACTTAGCTTTGGTTTCCACAAATAGGCATTCTTCGGATAAACTTCTAAGCTTGGTGAGTCACAAGGACATCATTAGAAGTAACCAACCTTTCGAGGTTTTCCGAATAGTCCTATCCACGGAACTTAGTACTAAATCTCGGTCTAACTGGTTAGGATTCGTTTAAGGGTAGCTTCGGTCAGTTCCACTTGGCCAAATGCACCAGATCGAAACCATATCTTTCTAGACATGGGATGCCCAAGTTTCCCTAACGTACTATCATCCAAAAATTTCACCAGTACCATGATTCAAGTTAAACTTGGTCTCTAATTCTAATCGCCCTGCCGGGTTTGTTAGTTTTGGGTTACCCTGTTAGTTTTGGAGGTGCCAGCTATTCTGGAGCCTCCCCCTGAATTATTGGCCATTAATTTAAGTTTTGATTTTAGGCTTGTGTCGATTCTTTTTATAGTTATAGTTAACTTGGTGATAATTTTGTTGTTTTTTTTTTTTAAACTGTTTAGATTTTGAATTGGATTTAGGTTTGTATTTTGGATTTTGGTTTGGTTTATTTATATAATGTTTTTTTTTTCTTTAGGTATATAATATTGATTAAGTCCTACTTGCGTGGTTAGACACGCTTTCGGAACCCAAGCTAGATTGGTTGGCTTGTATTGGGTTATTAATGATTTGAAGGTTTTATTTGAATTCGACTTATATCCTAGTCCGGTTTTATTATAACATGCTTTTTGATTATTTAGGATTAAGTCTAAATTTTTTGATCTTGTTGTGAATTTTTCTAACATCTCCTTTAAATTGTTTATTTCATTTTTTAATGATAAATTCTCCTCCTCAAGTGTTAGATCTTGAGTTGAATTTGAATTTTTTAATTGTTCCTTGAGGTTTTGATTTTCCTTAAGAAGTAATTTGTTTTCATTTTCTAATTTAGTTAATTTACTATTTAGACAGGAAATAATTCTAAAAAATTTTTTGTTTAAATTTAAGTATACCTCATTCGGGCCTTCGGAAACGAGTACGGACTCGTGGCTTGTTTCGGGTTCAGACCCGTCGTCATCTTCCGACTCGTTATCTGTTTCGGCTTCGCGGGCCATCAGTGCGAGGTGGCTTTGATGTTTCTGCTCTTCTTCCTCCGATTCATCCGAGGAGTCGTCTCACGTTGCTTTGAGTGCCTTCTTTTTGGTTGGCTTTGGTTTGTCGAACTTTAGTTTTGGACATTCGTTCTTGTAATGTCCCTTTTTGTTGCAGCCGTAGCAAGTCACGTTCTTTTGTTCTGAGGGAGAGCTGATCTTTTGAAGATCCTTTTTGCTGAAGCTCCTCTTTCTCCTGGTGAACATTTTTCTTACCAAGTTCACCAGGTGTTCTTCGTCTTCAGAATCTTGATCGGAGTCTTCTTCAAGTTCAGGATTGCTTTTCTTTGAGGAACCTGCAAATAAGGCTACACCTTTCTCGGCTCCAGCATTAGTTTGTTCGTGCAATTCTAATTCACAGAAAAGCTCATCCAATTTTAATTTAGAAAGATTCTTAGAAATTTTGTAGGCATCCACTATTGATGCCCACAAACTGTTACGTGGAAAGGCGTTTAAAGCATACCTTATTAAGTCTCTGTTCTCCATTTGATGGCCTATTGCATGAAGCCCGTTGAGGATGTCCTTGATCCTCGCGTGTAGTTGATTCGCTGTTTCTCCTTCCTGCATTTTTATATTAAAAATTTTATTTAGAAGCAGGTCTAGTTTTGTTACCTTAGCGTCGCTTGTTCCCTCGTGCAGTTCGATCAGCTTGTCCCATAGTTCTTTAGCGTTTTTGTGTGGACCGACTCGGTTCAGTTCTTCTCTTGTCAATCCGCACTGTAGAGTGTTGATCGCTTTATTTTATGTTGATGCTTTTTTCTTGAGATCTGCTGTCCAGTCTTCAGGATCCACTAGATTCCCGGCGTTGTCCACTGGAATTTTGTAAGGTTTTGTAATGCTCATCCACTAGTCGAAGTCTGTCTTGAGGTAGACCTCCATGCGCTTCTTCCAGTAAGGGAAGTCGTCCCCGTTGAAGAGTGGAGGTCGCACTGTGCTGAATCCTTCTTGTTGGGACATTCTGTGCACAGATAAATAACCAAGAAAAATATCCCAAGACTTGGTCTTGGATTAGTAGTGCGGGAAGAAAAAGATAAAAAAAAAACTAGATTCGTGTTGCACTAATTTAAATTGATTAGTTAAATATTAAGTTATCGAAACACCAGTTTTAAAATTAATTAAAAAAATTCACCCCTGTCTGATTGGTGGTTGCACTAAATCAGAGCGGTACCTGCTCTGATACCACTTGTAGGACCGTTAGATTCGATAGAGGGGGGGTGAATATCGATTCGAAAAAGACGAGTATAAACGCAGCGGAAAAATAAAATAGACACAGATGTTTTTACTTCGTTCGGAGCCTGTGACGACTCCTACTCGAAGGCCCGTGGTCCTTGACCACTTTCGTTGGGCAATCACTAGCAAGTCGAAATATGATTACAGAAAAAGTACAGGAGATGCTAGTAATAATAAAGCAATACCGACAAAAAGAAAATTAAACAAAACCGGAAGAGCACTTTTGTCGGAGCGTTGTTGGCGTCGCACTTGAACGTCGAGCAGCAAGATCAGCAGAAGAGTTCTCAGTCAAAGTTGATTCTGAAGCTCCTGTCTGGGGCTTCTTTTATATGCTGTTCCGGGCGCCTGGATCCCTTCCGGGCGCCTAGAGTGTGACGTAACTGCTCAAATCAAGATGCTCCACGTAGCGACGAGGTGTCTGGATAAAATTCGCCTTCCGGGCGCCCGGACCACCTTGTTCCAAAAAGACTCCTTTTTCCTGCAAAACAAGGTTAGTCCGAGGCAAATATATATCCTGTAAAACAAATGGTTAGCACAGTTAAAGTTCAACAGATAGATAAAGAGAGTATGACTTAGATTCCGTCTTTCCGGGACCGGAATCTAGTCACGATCTCGACTTAGACATCCGAAATGGATCTAAGCCGGATCGACGCCTAATGTCCCCTTCCCGGGAACGCGTCCTCACAGTCACTCCCCTCCAGTGACTTACCTCACTTACCTGCCAGACGTCCGGTCAGCCCGTCGACCCGTCTGGACTTCTCACCAAGCGTCCGGTCAGCCCGTCGACCCACTTGGACTTCTCGCCAGCTATCCGGTCAGCCCGTCGACCTAGCTGGACTTCTCGCCAAGCGTCCGGTCAGCCCGTCGACCCGCTTGGACTTCTCGCCAGCTATCCGGTCAGCCCGTCGACCTAGCTGGACTTTTCCTGCACACTTGATCAAAGTGTCAGACAACAACACAACTAACTTAACCCATTTGTCATTCATCAAAACCTGGGTTAGACCGTTAGTGCTACCCGCACCAACAGATAACGTACCCTAGCCCCGGGGGGCTCCCTCTGGTGGAAGGTGAGCTGGTCATGATGTTGGGTCTGACGACGCGGAGTTGGGCGCGACATAGATCCGGAAGGCGGCATGCTACCGGAAGACGACAGTGACACGCAAGTCGAAATACGAATCTAATAGCGGCACGCAGGCCAGAATATAGCACACAATAACGGCTCATAGGTTGGCTAGTAACAATGGCTCACAATCGTAATAGTAATGCGCAGGACAAAGCATAGCGGCTCGATGGCCGGAAACACAGCAAATGACCGGAAAGCTAAATCAGACACCGGCTCAGTGTTGAAAGTGCACGATAGCGCAAATCAAAGGGTGATCACGGCTATGAAATCGGTGGTTGTGGATTGGAGGCAGTACCCGCTGATGGCAGCGCGGAGTTGACAATCACTGGTGGCGGCAATGGCGAAAGGGGTTATTGATGAGATGAGGAGAGGAAGAGCCTGCTGAAAAGGGGGAGAGTAGCGGGGCAGTGTTGGTCGCGATATGTGGCGGCATAGGCAGTGTCGATCGTGAAGCACGAGGAGGAAGAAAAGGAGGTTGCCGGCCTCGAAGATGGTCAGAGTCGGAGGCGGCGGTATGCTCCCCGCGGTAGTGATAGCGTAAGAGGCCACGACACACGGAGTGGAGCAATGGGAGTGGCATCAGGGTCGTCGGCCGGTATCAGCGCTATTGAGGCTATGCGAAAGTAGAGAAGTGGCGGTCGGAGGCCTACCAACGAGAGGAGAAGGAGATAAGAGAAGGTGATGCTCTCTCCTTCTTCCCCATGGCGGCAGACCCAAAACCACGAACCCCCCCCCCAACCCCTCTCCTTGTAGGGATGTAAATGAAACAAACTGTTCGCGAGCTATTCCGAGCTCGATTCGGTAAAAAGTTTGTTCGAGTTCGTTCGTTTATCTTATCGAGCCGAGCTCGAGCTCGAGCTTAAGGATATTCGGCTGGTGAGCTCGCAAACATATTCATTTATAGGCTCGCGGGCCAAAAAAACTGAGCCTTAAATCGAGACAAAAAATGAGCCTTAAACCGAGCCAAAAACCGAGCTAAAAAAATGAGCCTTAAAATGAGCCAAAAAATGAGCTCTAAACGAGCCTGAAAACGAGCCCGAGCTCGTTTAACGAGTTAGGCTCGTTAATTTTGATAATCGAGCTTATAACGAGCTGAGCTCGAACTGTTCGCGAGCTTGATAATTCTAAAACGAGTCGAGCTCGAGCCTTGTGATAAAAGCTCGATTCGAGCTCGAGTCGAGCTCGAGCTCGAGCCCGAATATAACTTAAATGAGCCGAGCTTGAGCCTAATATTGTTCGGCTCGGTTCAGCTCGTTTACATCCCTATCTCCTTGTCTCTGGTGAATACTATCCATTTTAAAACCAAACCTTCAAATCATAAAATGACCCAAATGCCCTCCCTTCCACCTACCCTTACCTTCTCACCGCATCACAAGTCTCTCCTTCAAGTCTAGTTGAAGGAGGTGCGAGTCCGACTGACTAGGCAGTCCATCACAAAGGTTGAATCAATCTTGATATCAGAGTCAAATCGCTGAACCCATCGTATAATGCCACACGAGCGGTCGCTATAGTAATGGTGTCGTACGAGAGATAGTAGCGATGTCGAGCCAACCAAGTCTATAACCGGACCGATGCCAAGAGAATAACAAAATGTCGAGCGAGCGACAAGTAAAATGATAGTCAACCAAGCGACATGCGGGATGCCGAGCAGACCAAGCCGACGAGCGGGCGAAGCCGAGCGGACGATCGAGAAAGTGTCGGCCAGGCAATCAGAAGAATGTTGATCGGGCAATCGGAAGGACACTGATCAGGAGGAGAGACGCTGGGCAAGCGATGTCGAGCGCGTGACTCTGAAGATGTTAACTGATGGATCGGGAGAATGTCAAGCGAGCCACCGAAAAATGTCAACCAAATAACCGTAAAATGCCATTGGACAATCCAAAGGTTGACCGGGTAACCGTAAAATGCTGACCGTCTGATCACAAGGATGTCAGAAACTACAAACGAGTGGGTAAGCGGACGGTTAGGAGATAAGGATCGGGCGACGACGAAAGTGACGACCGAGCGTCCAAGAGAATGTCGGCCAGCCGCTCGTAAACTGCTGACCAAGCCATCTAGAAAATGTTGAGCATTCGACCAAGTAATTCAAGTGTATGGCCGAACGAATGATTGAGCGATATCGGTTGGATGACTACAAGAGTGCTAAACGAGCGGCCCAGAGAATACTGATCGGACGATCGTAAAATGCTGGCCCGACAATCGATTAGTACTATATGGGATGATGCCGAGTGGGATAGGCTTGTTAGAGCGAAAAGCACGATGTCGGTGTCCTGAGTGGGTGCGAGGCTCATGCGATCGAAAGACATGGAACACACAGGATACCCTGGTCTGAGACCAGTGAAGATACTTCAGTCCCAGACCAGTGGCAATACGATAGTCCGAGATCAGTGGGGATACTCCTGTCTGAGATCTGAGATCATTAGAGATAGCTCCATCCCGAACAAGGGAGAAGAATGCTCTGATAAGCTGGTCTATGACCAGTGAGACTGCTCGACCCCGGAGGGAGGAGATAGGAGATCCGATATGCTGGTCTGCGACCAGTGAAGACCACTTAACCTCGAACGAGGAAGATAGGAGATCCGATATACTGGTCCGCGACCAGTGAAGATCGCTCAACCCCGAACAGATGAGATAGGATATCCGATATACTGGTCTTCAACCAGTGAGGACCACTCGACCTCGAACGGGGGAGATAGGAGCTGTGATATGCTCGTCTACAACCAGTGAAGACCGCTCAACCCCCGAACGGGGGAGATAGGAGATATGATATGCTAGTCTACGACCAGTGAGGACCGTTCAATCTCGAACGGGGGAGATAGGAGATATGATATGTTGGTCCACGACCAGTGAAGACCGCTCAACCCTGAACGAGGGAGATAGGAGATCCAATATACTGGTCCGCGACCAGTGAAAATCGCTCGACCCCAAACGAGGGAGATAGGAGATCCGATATGCTGGTCCGCGACTAGTGAAGACCGCTCGACCCCCGAACGGGGGAGATACGGGTTTAAGGTCACCGCTCGACGGTCGGCGAAGACTTGGGTTTAACGTCGTCGTTCGACTGTTGGTGGAGACTTGGGTTTAACGTCGCGCGCTCGACTGTTGGTGGAGACTTGGGTTTATAGTCGCTGCTCGACTTCTAGAGTCTGTGGCTCTAATATAACACAAATCCGGCCGATGGCTCGGGAGTCTTCGACATTGAGCCCATGGTTCTAATATAATATAACCCCCGACCGATCGACATGGGAGTCTTCGACATTGAGCCTGTGACTTTAATATAATATAAACTTGGTCGATCCGCACGGGAGCCTTCGACGTTGAGCCTGTGATTCTAATATAATATAAACCTGGGCGATCGACATGGAAGTTTTCGACATTGAGCCTGTGGCTCAAATATAATATACACCCGGCCGCTCGACACAGGAGCCTTCGACGTTGAGCCTGTGGCTCAAATATAATATACACCCGGCCAATCAGCATGAGAGTCTTCGACGTTGAGTCTGCCGACTAGTAGAGGATTTGACTCAATTCCTAGACTCCCAAATACCCGTCACTACAAAAATGCCTGTGTTTAACGATGGGGGTACCGGCATGAGGAGAATATGATATACTCATCAAAACCCACCAAGGTCATGAGTATGACAGAATTTTTTCGACGTCATCTATCTTCACGTTTTAGATCAGGTGAAGTTCCCACAGACGACACCAATATGATCCTGTCCAAAATCTGAGAAGACGGTTGGCTGCATCTCCCTGACCCGGATGGTGAGTTGTCTTCTGTGTTGACCAAGTCGTCAGAAGTCTTTTAGTCAACAATACCTGCAGCGAGTGACCGGGGTGCCCCGGTCTTTGGTACCTCGATGCTCGAGGCGGGTCCCACGAATATATAAGTAATCGAATAATAGTAGAATAACGAAATGCACGAATAATGAGTACGATAACGTACCCTGACCCCCCAGGGGGCTCCCTCTGGTGGAAGGTGAGCTGGTCATGATGTTGGGTCTGATGACGCGGAGTTGGGCGCGACATGATGTTGGGTCTGACGACGCGGAGTTAGGCGCAGCATGGATCCGGAAGGCGGCATGCGACCGAAAGACGACGATGACACGTAGGTCGAAATACGAATATGACAATGACACGCAGGCCGAAATATAACACACAATAACGACTCATAGGCCGACTAGTAACAATGGCTCACAATCGTAATAGTAATGCGCAGGACAAAGCATAGCGGCTCGATGGCCGGGAACACAGCAGATAACCGAAAGGTTAAATCAGACACCGACTCAGTGTTGGAAGTGCACGATAGCGTAAATCAGAGGGTGATCACGGCTATGAAATCGGCGGTTGCGGATTGGAGGCAGTACCCCCTGATAGCAGCGCGGAGTCGACAATCACTGGTGGCGGCGACAGCGAAAGGGGGTGTTGACGAGATGAGGAGAGGGAGAGCCCGCTGAAAAGGGGGAGAGCCGGGGCAATGCTGGTCACGATATGTGGCGGTATAGGCAGTGTAGATCGTGAAGCACAAGGAGGAAGAAAAGGAGGCAGCCGACCTCGAAGACGATCAGAGCCGGAGGCGACAGTATGCTCCCCGCAACGGTGATAGCGTGAAGAGACCACGACACGCAGAGTGGAGCAATGGGAGTGACGCCGGGGTCGTCGGCCAGTATCAATGCTATTGAGGCTATGTGAAAGTGGAGAAGTAGTAGTCGGAGGCCTTTGCCGGCGAGAGGAGAAGGAGATAAGAGAAGGCGACGCTCTCTCCTTCCTCCCCGTGGTGGCGGACCCAAAACCACGAAGCCCCCCCCCCCCCCACTCTCCTTGTCTCTGGTGAATACTATCCATTTGTAAACCAAACCCTCAAATCATGAAATGACTCAAATGCCCTCCCTTCCACCTACCCTTATCTTCTCACCGCATCATGTGTTATCTGTTGCTTATTTTGGTTTCTCAGGGGTGTTTTAGAAGAATCGGCTTCTCAGGAGACTTTTTAAGTTCAGTAATCATGAGGAAAGAGAAAATAGGAGAGAAAAGAGAAGAGATGTTGCATGCATAGGAGGAAAGAGAAAAGAGAGAAATGACAAAGAAAGAAAAATAAAAAATAGTCAAATTTGTCAAGAGGGTAGAATGGGAAGAGCACTGTAACAAGGTGTTCTCTTTGGTAAATACCAAAGTAGCGTACGTCTTTTGGTAAATTTAAAAATCTAAGTACACCTTTTGGTAAATTGTCGCTGATTTTATTATGGATTTGCTGGAAATAATGATGATGTTGGAAGTGAAATATGGTAGTGTTTTGTGTGGTAAATTTGATAGGACTTTCTTGATGTTTCCAAATTTTGGTTGATATTGTTGGAGATATTGATGGCTTGGGTTGGTGGTTTATGGCATTTTTTTTTTGTTGCTGATATCAGGATACTTTTGTGTATAAAACTGGACGCTATTTGGCTTTTGGTGGATTCTTGTTTGTGTTATCTGATTTTGGTGCTGTGGGAATTTTATGGTGTATCTGTTTTGTGGTGCATAGAATTCTTTATGATGCTTTGCTTGATTTAGTCCAGATTTCATGTTCTAAGGGATATCCATTTGATATAAAACTTCATAATTTTTCTATCTTACAAAGGGTTGATGACTTGGTCATACTGTTTGGTTAACGAATATGGATTCTTTGGTAGCTCGTGGAAAGAGATGGAATTTTCTTTATAGGTTTTCTGATATGAGTTTTTCTTATTTGGAGAATTTATTGATTATTATGGGGTTAGTAGTCTACAAGGAAGTGTTTTTTTTTAAAAGAGTTTGCAAGTATTTTCTTGTTTTGAGTGTTTGGAATGTAAGTATGGTGAGGAGTTGGTTTATTTTGAATATTCATTTAAATCTTTGGAGTCCTTGTAAATTGTAGTATGAGGTTAGATTTGGTTCCCCTTATATTATGGTCCTTTTTTTATATATGATATTTCTTATAATAAAAATTGTACTCTAATACTTTTCATCAATTATTTTTACAATCAAAGATCAGTTTTATTAAAAAGATTTGTTTATACTTCTTGGAGCAGAAAGGTATAGTTTCGAGCATTTAGCAAATGTGAAAGCATTAGTTTCGCATTTAGTAAATAAAAAACAAATTATTAGGTTCGCATTTAACAAATGCGAAAGCTGTAAAAAAAAAAACAAAAAACTTTTTTTTGGCATTTGTAAAGGGGCTGGTATTTTCATCTTTTTCGCATTTAATACGAAATTAATTAAGTTTTGCATTTTACAAATACGCACACATTGGTAAGTCCTAATAACCGTATTATTCTCCACATTTTAAGTAATATGCATATTTTGGGAATTTTTCTGTGTAATCTTTCACACATGTAATCAATATTCAATTATTAAGATATCTTTTATTTTCAGAAACGAATTAAACATCACATCTAGATCTGGACACATGTTTTTTTTAACCCAGATGTTTAGTTCTTACCATTCAACTAATTCAAAAGGTTTCTATAAAAAATTCCACCAATCTCCATGGTAAATCATAGTATGACTACAAGTCGTCGGCAATTGATCCCTCGGTCTTCACCCGACCTTGTAAGACTGTCCAACACCGAATCGAATTGGTACTCCGCTTGTGAATGCAAACTATTCTCTCCATCCATGGGTACTCCGTGCTCAATCCAAATTTTTATATTAAATTCAACGCCAACACATATCCTTGCAGAGGATCGAATCGTGCTACTTAATTTATCTCAGTTAGATCTTAACTGCTGCGTCATGCCCATGGACACAGTTCTGTTATATAAATGAGAACTCAGTATACGAAGGAACAAAACTAAGCTCCATATTTAGGATTTAACAAGCATTAGAAATACATTGTCTTTGTGTTATGCATCATCTACCGTGATTTAATACACCATTCGCTCGCATAAAATGGAGGAAGAGTCATGTCCAAATATATGCAAAATAAAATAAAGGTCAATGCCCACCATATGTGCACCTATCAAAAATCACTTATATATGACCTCTGACATTCTGCGATAGTAAAAGACAGAGTGTTTTCCTAAGTAATAAGGATTTGATTTAATTTTCTACTTGATTAAACTATTGGTGATGCTACGACGCTATATGCCAGGAGTAGAGACATAGCGAAGTAAGGGGGCGTTTGGTTTAGGGTAATAGGAGAGGGGAATGAGAATGAGAATCATTGATTACCATTGTTAGGGGGCGTTTGGTTCTTTCCTAGGAATAGGAATCGGAATGAGAATCATTGTATTGTGGAATGGGAATGGGTATGAGCATGTATATCACTCTTAAAAGCAATGTTTGGTTAGTTGTATATCTTCTATCGGAATAAATCAAAGTTTCCTTTTTTACCCTTAAAGGAAAAATAAGAGAAAAATTAGATGTGAGAGAAAGATGAATGTGAAAGAAAAATATGATGAAAGAGAATGATGAGAGAGAAAGTATTATGAGAGAGAAAAGTGTGATAAGAAAGAATGAAGAGAGAGAAAGTGTGATGAGAGAAAATGAAAAAAAGAGAGTGTGATTGGAGAGAACATGATGAGAGAAAATATGATATGAGAGAAAGTATGATAGGAGAGGATGAAGAGAGAGAAAAGATAGTGAGAAAAAATGAGGAGAGAGAGTGTCATGAGAGAGATTGAGGAGAGAGAAAGTATGGTGAGAGAAAGAGAGAACAGTGAATATGATGGGAGAGATTGAGGAGAGAGAACGTATGATGAGAGAGAAAGTGTGTTGAGGAAAAAAGGAGTAAGTGTGATAAGAGAGATTGAGGAGAGAAAAAGTATGATGAGAGAGAAAGTGTGTTGAGGAAAAAAGGAGGAAGTGTGATAAGAGAGATTGAGGAGAGAGAAAGTATGATGAGAGAGAAAGTGTGATGAGAAAAAAGAGAGTGTGATGGGAGAGATTGAGGAGAGAGAAAGTATGATAAGAGAGAAAGTGTGATGAGGAAAAAAAGAAGGAAGAGAGTGCGATGAAAGAGCTAGAGGAGAGAGAAAGTATGATGAGAGAAAAATGATAATGAGAAAAAAAGAGGAAAGAGAGTGTGATAGGAGAGATTAAAGAGAGAGAAAGTGTGTGATAAAATGATGAGAGAGAAACTATGATGAGAGAGAATAAGGAGAGATAAGTGATATGAAAGAAATAAATAAATAAATATATTTTGATATTTCATATTAATGGAGAAAATTTTAAGTCAAGGGTATTTTTGGAATAAGGGAATATTTTGATTGATGAAAATAGGGTAATGACTCATTGAAGGGGAGGTACATGGGAATGAGTTATTACCCAATTTCAAGGATTCATTCCCTTATTTATATTCCTATTCGTATAATCCAAACATTAACAATGGGAATCAATGATTCTCATTCCCATTTCCTACTCCTATTACCCTAAACCAAATACCCCCTTAATGTTTGGATTATAGGAATAGGAATACAAATAAGGGAATGAATCATTGAAATTGGGTAATAACTCATTCCCATGTACCTCCCATTCAATGAGCCATTATCCTATTTTCATCAATCAAAATATTCCCTTATTCAAAAAATACCCTTGACTTAAAACTAAAATTTTCTCCATTAATATCAAATATCAAAATATATTTATTTATTTTTTCTTTCATATCACTTCTCTCTCTTTGTTCTCTCTCATCATATTTTCTCTCTCATCATTTTATCACATACTTTCTTTCTCCTTAATCTCTCTTATCACACTCTCTTTCTCCTTTTTTTCTCATTACACTTTCTCTCTCATCATACTTTCTCTCTCCTCAATCTCTTCCATCGCACTCGCTTCCTTTTTTCTCATTACACTTTCTCTCTCATCACACTTTCTCTCTCCTCAATCTCTCCCATCACACTCTCTTTTCTCTTTTTTATCATCACACTTTCTCTCTCATCATACTTTCTCTCTCCTCAATATCTCTTGTCACACTCCCTCCTTTTTTCCTCAACACACTTTCTCTCTCATCATACTTTCTCTCTCCTCAATCTCTCCCATCATACTCACTATTCTCTTTTTTTCTCATCACACTTCGTCTCTCACCATACTTTCTCTCTCTTCAATCTCTCTCATCACACTCTCTCTCCTCATTTTTTCTCATTATGTTTTCTCTCTCTTCATCCTCTCCGATCATACTTTCTCTCACATCATATTTTCTCTCTTATCTTCTCTCATCATGCTCTCTCCAATCACATTTTCTTTTCTCATTTTCTCTCATTACACTTTCTCTCTCTTCATTCTTTCTCATCACACTTTCTTTCTCATCATATTTTCTCTCTTATCATACTTTCTCTCTCATCATTCTCTCTCATCATATTTTTCTCTCACATTCATCTTTCTCTCACATCTAATTTTTTCTCTTATTTTCCTTTACGGGTAAAAAAGGAAATTTTGATTTATTCCGATAGAAGATATGCAACTAACCAAACATTGCTTTTAAGAGTGATATCCATGCTCATACCCATTCTCATTTCACAATACAATGATTCTCATTCCGATTCCTATTCTTAGAAAAGAACCAAACACCCCCTAAGTGTCATAGCCCAGTCCTTTCATGGCTTCTCTTCGTTATAAAACACCAGTTTTAAGAATTTAAATTAGTAAATAATAATTAAATAATATGATATTTAATTAATACGGTCGTTAATAAATAAATAATTAAATTATCGAACACAAAATGAAAATACTAATTTAATATCGGATTATGGTCTAATAAAATTTATCAAATAGATATGAAGATAAGGAGTATGTTGGTGTAAATTTGGATTTGATTTGATTTGATAAAGTTAAGATTGAATAAAATTTAATTAGATTAAATAGTTAGGAAATATTTAAGAAGATATATTATTTTCTCTGTTTTTTCTTTTTATTCTGTGTGGAAGCTATATCAAAGTTATAGTCCATTTTTTTTTTGTTATTATCTATATAAGTTTTTTATACAAAATGGAGATATGGAGACGTTAATTAAAATTAGATGGGGATAGAACAAAATTGATTGGTCATACGTACGAATTAAGTTAAAGAATATGTTGATATAAATTTGGATTTAATTTAGTTAAAACAAATTTAATTAAATTAAATCAATTTAACTGATTTAAAATAAAATTAATGATTTTTTTAATAAAAAACATATTTATCTTTTATTCTCTTTCACATACGCAATCTCTCTCCTACCATCTCACATGCAAACCTTTGCTCGCGGCTATGTCCACTCCTTCTATGACTAGATCCTCTTATCCGAAAATATATTATTTTCGACATAGTCGCTCTCGACTACGGTTATCATGATTGAATCATATGTCATTCTTAGATTCATCCCTAGTCAAAGTCATCTTGTTTTCTAAATTTACTTGATGGATAGAATATGAGATTAGACGATCCATTTTAAGATTAATAGGTATATATATATAAAAGTTGGGCTGGTAGAGAAGGATGAAGAAGTAGCCAGCTCGTAGAAAAAATGTGTTGCCAGCACGTACCTACGTCCCGCATATACGGGCACCTTCAGGAACACAAAGACAACCATTGAATTAATTTCTTGGCTTTAAAAGGTGGATTCTTCAATGGCCACCACATGCTTAATTAAATTTTGGTTCGACTGAGCTCATTATTTTCTCTACGACAAGAACATCTTCATTTACCATCCTCGTTTGATTGAATCTACTGGATTTCTGGAGAAATAGTTTGAAATGCATGCCCTGATTCGTCCATCGGTTAAATCCAGAAGAAGGACTAACAATGTCTCCCAACATTCAACTGTCGAAGAATTCAATCACGACGGACACATTTTTTGATCTTCTGAGATTCTCAAACCCCGACTATTATTGATTTGCCTGGCGTATCCATGTTTACTCGGTGATAGCATTAATCACTTTGTAGGAAAAACAATGGAAGCCTTTTATTTTTAAATCACCTTTTTATTAGCTAAGTTTCCAAAATATGTAAATCACCACACCTAACTTTTAAAATGATTAAATCACATCCTTTAGACTCATTTCACTCCTTTTATTTATTCCAGTCGACTGTTATAGCAATCAACTGATATTTTTTTAATAAATGTTTTTAAATATACTTATATTAAAAACATCATTGTCCTCGATATATTCAATTAAATTAATGTTTGAAAATATTGATATAATCAAAAAAATTAGACGAATACATAGAATCTGATTTCATGTCATCTCGAATTTTCTAAGTCCATTAGTATGTAAACAGATTTTTTTTAAAGACCTATCTATATTCAAAAAATCATTGTTCTTAATATGTTGTTGGGTCAAATTAATATTTGAGGGTATCAATATAATCAAGAGACATAGACAAATACATAGAACTTGGTTTCATATAATTTTGAGCTATCTAGATTTATCAGTTAGTTTCAGTCAAAATTGACTGATGGATCAAAGCTCAGAATGATATAAAAATATATCCTATGTGTTCGTTTAATTCTCTTGATTTAAATATAAATAAATCATTAAAAAAATCTATTTATTTTAAAAAATAAAATTAGTTGACTGCTATACTGATGGAATAAAGGAAAAGGATTAAATAAGTACAAGGGGTGGATAAAATGAGTACAGTGTATATGATGAGATAAGATCTATTGGTCTATAAAAGAATAAATCAGGAATGATTCATTTTTAATTATGATCAAATCATAATTATAATTCGTTCGTAATTGATTATAATATCTCTCTAAATTCACTGTCTACCTTAAATTATAATTTAGATCAAACTGAACAGTCGAAAATCGTTCTTTAATTTATTATTATTTTTTTTTTTTTGAACCAAAAGATCTACTCTCGTATATGATTTAGTTAAAATTGAGTACTTAATTTAGATATTTAAGAAACTTAGCTACTGATTCTCGGTAAAGAACTGTTAATTACTTATAGTATTTGTAAGATTCACTAGATACTACTAGAAGTTCGATGATGCTCGCTAGATTTCTACATTTTTAAAATACTTTCTTCCTTCTTCCTTTGATTTTCTTTTCTTTAAAATAGAAATTATGTTAATTAACTTTTCAAGATATTGCTAAATAAAAAGCGTTCGTTGAGAATTAACCAAGTGGCAACGTAGTAATTTAGTGCAGTAGAGGAAGTATATTTAGAGCGTCAAGCTTGTCGCGGTTTCGGCGTGCTTCGTTAGGGTTTTTTGCAGCCGCTTACATTTGTTGTATCTCCGTCCGATCACGATGACTGCTCAAACCCAAGAGGAACTCCTTGCCGCTCATCTCGGGCAACAAAATATCGACGTGAGCTACTCGATTCAAACTCTGTACTATTTCGCTTCTGAGTTCTACTTATTTCTTTCTTGTATTTTGGACTCTTCTGGGCTTTGATCCGTGTTCTTGTTAGGATCTTTGTTTAAAATGTTAAAAAAGCTATCTTTTATCAGAATCATTTGAAAAAGCATCCTTTACGGGAAGTTGTTCTGATTTGTATGCTGTAGGTCGTGTTGTTGTGGTGAATTATCACTGCATCGGTAATTTGGGAGACTTTTAAGAAACGCTAGGCGCACAAAATGGAAAACAACGTTAGATATTGGATATATTCTCGGTTGAGATCCTGGCTCGTAGTGATATTTGGACCTCTTATATTATATGTCAATTTCTAGGTCGTAGTATCTTAGCACGAGACTATGACTTCATTTCTATTTGTATTTTCATCATCTCATACCAAACCTTAAACTTTGTGACTGTTATTACGTTTCTGCTGGTGCAAATATCTTTAATATCTTCTAATCTACTTATTTTGGGCGATCCAGAAAAAATGAAAGAAAAGTACCTTTACATCTAATATCACTTATTGGTCTTTATCAAGGTATTGACCACACATTTGCATCAACAGTTACTAAGATGTGATGTCCAATAGTGGTTGTATGAGTAGGATTAGTTGCATGTTGCACTACTCATTTACAGCGTTAATATTTTAGTGGATGGATTGGCATTTGTCCTATGGTCGATTTGTTCTCAGATTGTAGCAATTGTATATTGTAAACTGTCACCTTGTAACCTCATTTCCAGATTGTTGGTTCCTTTCACGATCATTTTGAATCTAATGGATGTATGTTTCACTGGATTCAATGAAGATGTTCTGTGTGACTTCTGTTATAACCCATTGTTCTGGTATTCATAAGCCATTGATCTGATACTAACATTGGCTACTTGGTATTAATATTGGTTTCTTTTCATGATTGTTTTGATTCTGGTGGAAGTATGTCTCACTGTCTTCAGTGAAGATGTCCTGTGTGACTTCTATCAAAACTTATTATTCTGGTATGAATAAGCCATTGATCTGATATTAAATTTTACGTTGCTATTATTATTACTTTGCTAAAATAGCCACTTGAAGTTCTTGTTTCTTTTGAGGGATAGTGGTCCATAGTGTAATAGGTATGAATCTGTGCAAAAAAGCCTGAAGATTATTCACCAGTTTATTTTGATTGTTAGACTTTGTATTTGTGCTGTGCTTACTTGGAAGAAAGTAGGAAGGGAAAGGAAAACAAATGTCATGAAAATTATCAAATTTCTTCGCTTACTCAGAAGGAAGAAGAAAGTATTTAATTCCATCCATATCTTCTGATTTTTTTTTTTTTTTTTTCAAATTGTGCACACTAGAGAAAAACAAGTTTTCTTATTTGTAAACAAGTAAATAAGATGGGTGAAAAAGAATGGATGATAGTCCCTTTTTTTCACTTATTTACTTGAAGGAATGGGAGTAGGATAGAAATCAAGTAGTTTAAGTGACAGAAGATAAATAACTGAATTATATTATCTCCTTTTTTCTTGTTCTGCCTATATTGCTTATTTGTAGACACCACAAAGTAGAAATTAATGGCACACACTTATTTTTGTTTTTATTTGGACTCAACCTCCTTGTCAATTATCTAAAATTCTTTGAATAGTGACTCTAAGGAGAGTTGATCCGACTTTTAACAGAATGATGAACCTGTTGTTGAAGATGATGAGGAAGATGATGACAATGACGACGACGACGATGATAAAGAAGATGCTGAAGGTATTTATGCTCCGCTTCCTGCTCCAAGAATTGTTCTTTTTTATCATTTGTCAGGTTCTGTTGTACCTAAAACAGAGTGTATTCTTGGCAAAGGTTATATATATAATTCAAATATGGTATATTTGTTGTTTTATTCCAAATTAAAAAATTGATATAGGTAGCACTCTGTATCCTATGATTTGTTTGTTAAAACCAGCTGTCATAATAACTTCTTATTTTATAGAATTTGGATTGTTGTGCTAGTCCAGTCACTGGTTTCATTTTATTGCCCTGCTGATAATCCAGTGATTGATGAGAAACCGGTTCAGTTAGAGAATGCTGGTTGAGTACTAGAAAAATGTTAGAATTGGGGTAGCTGAGCATCATTTTTACTATAGACAAGTTAATGATATGTTATTTGGGTGACAAACTTAGATAATATTTTAGAAAAACATTTATATTTGTCTGTATAATTTTAATTTCATAATTTTAACTCCATAGTTTATTTTATTTAATAAAACGATACAAACATTTCTATTTCTTTTGCAGTCGTATACTTGGTTTTCTTATGTGTACCATTTGATTTATTGACTGAAATAAATAATTTTCAAATTCAATCACACAGCGTTTATATATTAGTCAGTTCAACTTTTCGGTCTACATCAATTATCTGTAAAAAAAGGTAGGTGCATAGAGTAATTTTTTTCCCTAAAAAGAGAGATTATTTTTGGCAATTAATTGCTAGTAACGTTTTTGAATGCTTGATTCTAATTAAAACAATTATATTATTTCTATTATTGACATTTGTAAGTAAAATCGTAAAATCGGAAAGCTAGTGATTCTCCATTGGTTTTGTTTTTGAGTTTGATGTATACATTTTCACTAATGTGTATCTTCAGAATATGAGCTATTCTAGACTGTGGAGTAGTATCTTATTCCATAGAAGATACTTGTTCCTTTATTTCTCTTGTTAGACAGACTAGCATAAAATGGTAAGCTGGTTTCTAGCTTAATTCTCCTAAATCTTGTCAGCTTACTGTTTAAAGAATGACAATTAGGTATTTTTTACTTCTGCTCTAGTACTGAAGTCAAATCAAAACATGCTTGTAATATTGCAACCCAATCTCATTCATTCCATATTGTAATTACTTTTATTGGCAACTACAACAATCTTGAAACTTTTTGGCTTTTTTTTCTATATTCATGTTTATTTGTGCCATGATCTGTTCTGCTTAGTGTCACCTAGCATCATCAATTGTATGTTTTCTACATTTACTAGCTTTCATGTTTCAGGATATCGACGCCATTATCCAAAACCATGTGGAATTTAGTATACAGACTCTGTTAGGATGTTACGGATGTTACTTGCGATCCTTATTGTCAATTGAGATGGGAGTTGTCAGTCGGTGAATTGAACATATTCCTCCTTTTGAAGTTTTTACGATGACACCTTTGTTGATATGCACAGGACAAGAAGGTGATGGTTCTGGAAGGTCAAAACAAAGTAGAAGCGAGAAAAAGAGCCGGAAGGCTATGCTGAAGCTCGGTATGAAGCCAGTACCTGGCGTCAGCCGTGTAACAGTAAAGAAGAGCAAGAATGTAAGTCGATGAGTTGATTATTAATCGTTTCTAATTTCTTAAGAATTTTAAAGCGACTGCATTCTGGCTCTCCAGATACTATTTGTGATATCGAAGCCTGATGCTTTCAAGAGTCCAACTTCAGACACCTATGTTGTGTTCGGAGAGGCGAAAATTGAGGACCTAAGTTCGCAGTTGCAGACTCAAGCTGCCGAGCAGTTCAAGGCCCCAGATCTGAGCCACATGATATCTAAACCCGAGCGATCCGCTGTGGCACACGAAGATGAAGAGGTCGACGAGACCGGTGTGGAACCGAAGGACGTCGAATTGGTAATGACCCAGGCCGGGGTTCCCAGATCCAAGGCCGTCCAGGCACTCAAAGCTGCCGAAGGTGATATTGTCACTGCCATCATGGAACTTACTAATTAATGTTCGACATCTTTATCTGTGAGTTTACATTTAGACCGTTATCAATGCAACTGTTGAAGTCTGTATTTCCCTGAGGATCATTTGCTCCTCTTTACACTCATTACTATGTTTATCAAATCTTATTCTTTTTCTTTTGTCAACTTTTCTTTTTGTGAGGTTTAATCAAGGTTTCCTTTCACCATCTAGTTGGTTGACTCTCTTATCAATAACTTATTATGAAACAATAAGTAGCAGTAAAGAAATTAAAATGTAAAATGTGAGAAATGTAAAAATTACAGAGAGAAAAGCCTCTTCCAATATAATAAAAATAACAAATATTTTTCTATAATAATAATTATTTTATTTCATGAATCACAGATAATCATAGAGACAAGTGTAAAAATTCATAGAAAGAAAGCCTCTCATAATATACTAAAAATAACAATAATTTTTCTATCATAATTATTCATTTGTCTTATGAATCACACATAAAAATAGAGACAAATGTAAAAATTTAAAAGAGAAATTCTCTCATAATATAATAAAAATAACAAATATTTTTCTATCATAATTATTATTTTATCTCGTGAATCACATATAATCATAGAGGCAAATGTAAAAATTTATAGAGGCTCTCATAATATAATAAAAAATAACAAATATTTTTTCGACCATAATAATTATTTCATGAACCGCACATGATCACATAGACAAATTTCTATTATAATAATTACCGTGTCAAAATCATAAAAGAGCTGAATTTTACTTCCAAAAAAAGGGGCATTCCGAGAATCGAACTCGGGACCTCTCGCACCCAAAGCGAGAATCATACCACTAGACCAAATGCCCAGTTGTTATTTGAATTAATATGTATTATAATAAGGTATACATTAAACTAAAGTTTATTCTTCCGGGTTATCCCTAGCCGAGTCCGAATTGGAGAGAAGCGAAGAACTGATGGAGTTATTCTCATCTTCTTCCACTTCTTCTCTCCCGCAACTCTCTTCACTCGTCTCTTTCGCCCTTTCGCGCCGGTCATCGCCTGCTTCCCTCGCCCTTCATGCTACCCGAAGGCCCTGCAAACTCTCCCGACCCGCTCCAAGGACCCTCCGATGCTACTGTCAGCGGCAGTCGGTGCAAGAGTTCGAGCGGCTCTTCTCGAATCTCAATCAGGCTACCATGAAGAGGGAGCCAGGTCAAGGTTTCATATCTTTTTTTTTTTTTCACTTGATTGTATCCATCCAGGGTTTGGCTAAACCAAAAGTGGAATTTTGGTGGTTTTATGGGTTCCAGGCAGCGTCACTAGCGGAATCTTTCTGGTAACTGGCACCACGGTATTCCATTACACCTGTCTCTTTGGCTCTTGATTTTTCTTGATTTTGAGATGTTCTAGCTTTAATATTGCAATGGGGTTAAATCGTGAGTTGCTTCTTCCGTACGATTTCCTTTTGTCTCTCTAGACTTCGGAATTGATAATTATGTGAGCTTTTAGCATAAGCAACCAGATATACAAATACCTAGTCCTCCTTCCGTTTCTGTATAATCTTCACAAGCATCTTTCGCAGTCTTTTTATTTTTCTCCTTGTATTTTTCATATACATGTTTTCTACTTAACCACTTCTTTTACTGTTGTTTAAGACCTTTAGGCTACTAACTTTTCTTTCTAAAGATCGAGCCATTTGTATGAACCTTATCATAAATAAATTTTGGTTTTAAAATAGAAAGAATTAATCATAGAGCTTGTCATTCTGTTTCTACCAGCCATGCTGTCTAAGAAACAGTAGCTTTGTACGACTTCAACTGGATGCAAAACTTCTAACACAAAGGACGTTAGTTCCACAAATAGATTATTTCTTTTTTGAAGAATTTTAAAAGACATGTTTTAACACCTCAGAATATGAACATGTGTTTTTTATTTTTTATTTTTCTTTTTCTCTTCGCTTTCTTTTCCTTCTTCCTCCTTTGATGTATCTTTAATTTGTCAATAATTGTTATTTTTTCTGCCCTCTCCTGTTGACAATTATAGCTGAATGCTTAATTCTTAGTATTACAGGTTGATGTAAAAGATATGTCACCTCTTACTGATTTATTTATTTATTTATTTTTATTTTAATGACATAGGTAGGTGCAGGCATCCTTGCAATTCCTGCAGTCACTCAAGAAGCAGGATTTCTAGCCTCTGCAATAACATGTATTGCCTGCTGGCTGTATATGGTAATATCAATCTAAAGATTCGGCAAACTATCAGAGCCACCCTGTTACATGATGCACAAAATCCTTTCAATAGCCTTCCCATGGGCGCATTATCTACATAAATCTGTGACATTATTTTTGTTTCTCATGCAGTTCTTCTCAATTTATGTTCCTTGTGGTGTCTCTGTAATTCATGGAAGAATAATTTGCTCCTCCAGTATGTTTTAGCTTGCTTATTTATTTATTTTGGACTCTTAAATTACCTTTAAATGGCAGGTTGTGACAGGACTATTGGTTGCAGAAGTAAATGTAAATACCATGTGTGAACTCGGCTCTGGAGGTGTCTCATTGGTCGTATACTCTTTCAATACAAATCATCATATTTCTCAATTTCCTTCAATTTCTTTATCTTATCAGCTGTTGGTTGATTTTTTTTTTTCAAAAACTTTTGCTTAATAACTAGTTTCATTATGATGCTATTTATTGCCTTCACTAATTTCGGGTGCTAGGACCATATTTGTATCTATTTCATAGTGATCTACTTCCTCCATGCTGTATACAGAGCTAAGTTTATATAATAGATCGTAAATACACACACACAAAACAATACGATTCTATATCTACTTCTATAGTGATGTGGTAGTGAGAATCTCACATACTATGTGTTTGTCCCATTGTCCCAACTAGCATTCAGAATTATTGTATAGTATTTTGTTTCATAGACACATGCCTGACACCTATATGGACTGAAACAATTCTATTTACACATGTTGGTAACACATCTGAAACAATTTGACTCTACAAGATACACAACTTGTTGCTCCCTCTTATTCATAATGGAAAAATAATTCTTGATAGGGTGTTATTCCATGTCATGCAGTACTAATTCATTCTTGATATTCTGATTATGCATCGACAATCATATTGAAAATTCCTAGTTGAGCTTCAATCAAGCTGCCTTACCAACAGATTTTCCCAGATTAATCCCTATGATCATGTTAGTCTAGGAAAGAACTCGTCAAATGAATTACAACTAGCCCTGAAATCTTCATTTGGTTAGAAGCATGATTGGTGCTCAACATTGCTAGCATTTTGACTGTTTGCTTTCAACTTTTGGTGTTTCAGGTCTCAATGGCCAAGAGAACGCTAGGAAAATTTGGGGTTCAAGTTGCATGGTATGCCCAATAGAAGACAAGTTACAAGTTATGATAAGATAACGTACTTTGTTTGGAGGTCTAAATTGTTTTTCAGAAAATATTCTGTTCATGGATCTTGAAATATATCTATTCAAACATTTGTATGATACAAATTGTTTATCAAGCTCTACGGTAGATTTCCCAAGACTGTTCTTGTTGCAATGTCTTGAAAACTATCAAGCATACTAAAGCTTAATTTCCTGTTATTATTTTAATACTTGGTTACTAGACTCCAGCATATTGAATATCATAAGGTTATTTGACTAATTTCGTTAATTTATTCTGTTTTACATTTTTGCTTCTCAAGAGTAATGTAATATATCCTTGCTATGGTGGTGACTTGAAATATATCTTTACAGCTGGTCCTATCTATTTATTCATTATGCACTCCTTGTTGCTTATGTGGCTCGCTCTTCAGAGATTTTAACAAACACCTTCAGCATTCCAGTGTATGTGTACTTTTAGTCTCTCGTTAAAGCTCTATATGAAAGAAAATCTATGCTATTTTCTTTGAGTTTATGTCAGCAGGAGTTTTATTTTCTTATGTTTCACGTATTTCAGCTTAATCATAGTCTAATTGTTTTTTTTATCTCTAGATCTTTTTTGTGTGTTTTATTTATGGATAGGACATTGTGCTTCCATAAGTCATCTCCATCTGCCTTGTTTTTATTATGTTCAATGATTGTTTACAAGAGGTATCAGCATGATTAGGTGGTCATGGCCTATTGTGCTTGATAAGTGAACTATGTTCCTGTTATATTCACGATTCTACATTGAACTTTTCTTATCTTTATTTTTAAAAAATATTTTATTTCTGATGAATTTTCGTATTTAATAATGACTCAGTAGTGCCATGATAGTCATGCACATTTAGGTTCATTTTTTAAAGAACAAAATATTATAATTATGAAAACAACCATTTCTAATTTTATTTACAGCTGCATGATGGTTTTAGCATAATGAGAACTAAAAGTTTAGAACTTTTAGAAGGAAAATTCTCATGTGTGACATTCCCAAGAAAATGTTGTACCATGAAACATATAGCTACGTCAAAATATTCATCATTTACTAGGTTACTTGTTAGACCTAATATTTTTTATTTGAAAATTTTAAAACTACATACAGAACTCAACAGATATGAAAAAAGTGCTCAATTTTCTGAAACTTTCTGTTTGGTTAGGTTTAAATAGATCCTTTTCTTTTCTCACTCATCATAGATGAACTGAGCTACTAGGAGTTCCACCCCCAACATTACTACTTGTTCCCAGGTGGACCAGTTCAATAATAGAGTTCAAGGAAGACTACTGATTTCTTCTTCACTGTTATAAAGAGCTCTTATTTTTAGATTGGCATCATTTTTAGGTTGATATGCAACAAAGAACTTTTTCATTATTTAAGATCACAGGAATAATAAAAACTTACAGATTAGCCATCACATTAATCCACTATAATAAAGTTTTCCATGGAATTGTAGCTTGGTTTGCTGTCTCTAATAGCTAGAGCCTTTGAGACAGTTCATTATTGGATCAAATTTAACATTGTATCTCAGCCGGAGGTATTACTTTTAAACTTTGTTGGCATCAGGAATGTGCCCCTAATTAACTTTAGTCAAGCCACATATTTGTCTTGGGCCAGTTCAAAGGATCTTCATTTAGATCCTTCCAAATCACTGAGACTCTAACTAGTTCACTAAGGAGTATCACTGACTGGTCTCTCCTCAAAAAAAAAAAGTTGTTAATGTTCAAATGGATTATTTTTCTTTTCATCAGCATTGCTTGCTAAATGTGTACAATACAATGCTAGATAATGAGTGTTGAAAAGATTCTTGATTACTTTGTTTCTAGCCATTGACGAGGTTGTAGATATCATATCTAGTCAGTTTACCCGACTATTATATCTTGGTAAGCTAAAGTGGTTCAAGTAACTCAAAACCTCCAATGTGAGGTACAAGCTGATATGAAAAACTTGAGGATTGCATTAGGCATGGATAACCAGTATTAGTAATGCTTAAACTTTTGATCATGGATCTTTGGTATTCTAGTGAGATATAGGGTTCAATAGAGGGAAAAAATCATTGACGAAGATGATGACAATAATAATGAAGATGTAATCAAAGAAACTCACTGCCACTAACTTGTTTACTTTGCTGAAGTAGCTAACTTGTTTAGTGTAGCTGATATTTACTGTGGTGAGATGACAGATAAAAGAGATCATGCCGAAAGAGACTGACAGGGTTCAACATTTGCCATTCTTTGACCACATTGAGGAATGCTGTATGACCTAGAAAACAATTACTTCATACTCTATGAAACTTAGAACTATTAAGTATCATGAGAAGAGAAACAAATGGAGTTTCTGCACTAAGCATTCGAGGTGAAGCCATTATGTTGTACATTAGAGTATAAAGTTTTAATTAAAGTGGGAAGTCATAAAATTTGATTTGAATGCCATAATCACACACATGACAGGTGACATAAAGCTTCTTTATTTATAGATCTTCAAGGTGGCAAGTATCTATCTCAATGAGAACCTTTTTCTCCTTGTTTTATTTTTAATGTTTTTTCCTGTCCATTGTTCAGTATTTTACATGGAAGAACATACCAGTGGAAATGCAACATCTCTACAAAGATTACACATTCATAATGAGACTTTGTATTAATGCTGCAGGTGGGAGAGTGCTACCTTGTTTTCCTTGGTGTTTGGAGGCTTATGCTATTTTGGAAGGTTGTTTTTTTTTCACTTGTATAAACACAAAAAAGTAAAAATATTTCTTTGCCAATCTTTATTATAGTAAAGGGGCCTAAGAGGCTCAGACATTGTGGTTACTGGCCATCTTTTGAAGCTTGATATCATTGTTGATTCCTTTGATTTTCTCCTTAAGGGTGCAAAACAACACTTTGGAAGTGGTCGTTTTCTAACTAATAGTATTTTATATTTGTACTGTTTCTCTGCAGCCAACGATTTATTGGAGCAATAAATGGATTTCTTGTGTTTGGCATCATTGGGTCTTTTGCATCTCTTGTGGTAATTATGCATCCTTCTCAAACATGAACACTATTTCATTCTCTTTTTATCGTCTATGTAAGTGACACAAACTTGGATACCATGTATGAATGCTAACGTTCATTGATAGAAGAAACTAGAAAGAACACAATTAAATCTTGGATTTACTTAGAGATGAGAGAACTGAAATCATCTTATACGAGGATAACAGAGAAGGCATTGTTTGGGATTAAAATTGCTTGTCTCTCTCTCATTCTATTCATTCTGTATGTCCACTATGCACCATGTAATTACATTAGAAAAGTTTGGTGACTTCTTTTCCTACAAACATGCTTGCAACTTTCATCTAAATCTCCTAATTGTTTCTATATGCTTAATAAAATGAGTAGTTTAGCTAACTCTTGTGAAAAACTAGATTAGAGAGAATATAATCACTATACAATTTGATTATGATAATATAGCTTCATTGGTTCAATAGAAGCTCTATACAGAAGAGTTAAGAATTATATGTCAAATAACCTTGGAGGTGGTGAGAGCTATAACCTTGTTCAACATCCACAGTAGACATGGTCACAATAGTTTGCCTTTTGCTCCTCCAATGTACCAAATTGCCTTCTAGACGAGCAATAGCCATGATGTCGATAATCTATGTTTGGGATAACTTGCCTACTTTGCATTTGTGCACCCAATAACTCAAAGGAGACCTTTCCTTGGAGCATTGTTTAGGCATTGAAGAATTCCTAGAGTTGCATTTTAATGGTCATGATATGGAAACTCAAGAAATTCATTTGTCTACTCATGGTAAATGAATTAACCAATCTTTATAGTTCCTTAGATAAGATGATAACTTACCTTGTCATAAACATTAGTCTTACATTTAGATCTATGGGAGTGCCAATGGCTCTTGTCCTACCGTGCCATCTCCCTCAAGCATATTAAAGTGCATGGCTTCATTGTGAGAGATGTGTCCCCTTAAACATGCAACCTCGATACTAAGGAATATTTTTAATTGATTTAATCATCGGTTTGAGGATTGACAGTGCTGATTAAAGTATGTTTTTATCTTTGATTTCTGTATAATTAGAATTATCATTAGTACTTATGATGATCTTATTTGCATAAGCGATGAAAAATGTCTTTTAAATTGAGAGGAAAGGTGAAATACTGATCATAAACTCCTAATCATACCAAAGTAGAGGAGAGAAATTTATTAAGCATACTCTAGGAGATTGTTTTAGCCCTTATAGAGTCTTTTTTTAAATTGCACTCAAAGTCATTCACCCCTCGAAGAATAATCCAATATGTTGTTGGTACAATCATGCCTTGAGTGGTCTAGTGCGACCTTGAATTTTGATGTTTGGGAAAGAGTTTAAGTTAGGCCTTGTATTGTTATTTTAATATGTGTGTTTGAGTGTGCAGGGACTTATAGGAACACACATGGAACATGGAGACCTCATGTTTGATGAGGTTGAGCAATGATATGGTTAATGACTTAGGACACTAAGCACTCAGGTGGTGTTGGAGCAGCTAAGTGGCTCGAGGTCTCTAGAGATCGAAGAAGGTTGCACAAAGCAATTGTGAAACGGCAGGACGAGGAGCAGTGAGGATGATAGTCAAAGAAGACGAATTACATGGGCAGAGCATGAAGGATGACATGTGGAGCTAAGGGCTCGGATGCATCCAATGGACAAGAAGACTGACAGAAGATGACCTTAGTGTGAAGTCAAGCTGCGATGATAAGACTTTGGTGGTGAGATGTAAGAGTTGAATGACCTGTGTATGGAGCAAGAATAGAACTCAATTTAGGCACAAGATTTGATCATTAGATTGATTTGAATCGAGTTTTGATCAACTGGAGTTGAATCTAATCGATTGAAGAGCTAAGTCAATTTTGAGCGAGGAGCTAACAAATGGAATGTTTCAGTATGTAACTCAGTTGACTAGGTAGTCAACTAATAATGGGATTTAGTTGACTGACGCTACAAATGGAAAGAAAACAAGAGTTGTGATTAGATAAAGCCGCATGTAATGTTTTGCTAAAATAACTCAGTCAACCGATGGAGGCTAGCAGTAAACTGATTGATGATAGATCAACTTGTTGGAAAATGAAGAGAGCTGAAGGCTTATATAAACGGAACTTAACAGTGGCTTAAATATTGGTGAAAATAAGATTGGATAGTGACTTTTCGAGAGTGATCTATTAATGGATCATAGGTCATGGAGTAAAAATCTTGGAGGTTGCCGAACCACAAATGTTTATGTTAGCAATTAAAAAGCTTGCATTTTTTTACGTTTATTCTGTTGCACTAAATTATCTGACCTTACTAAGATTGTAGCATGGGAAGTTTAGAAATTGCATTTGCAGGTGTAACTGCTATTCATCCCCTTTAGCATCCGACCATCTCAACCTTACAGTTCCAACAATTGCTATGTCAATATCTCTTTATCTAGATAGCCATGGGAGAACAACTAAAGTAATCTTAGTAAAAGGAGAGAATAGTAAATACTCATTTACAACCAATAATATGCCAGAATAGTGGCAAACTTCGTTGTACCATTGTAATGAAATATTGTCATCTCATTCATCATAATTTGTGTCCATTGTGGATTTGACATAGATTCTTATATAGTCTTAGGAAACCAAGGTTCAGAATCTCATTTTGTATTTTAGTTTCAGTAATCAATTTGAACAAGAAAGTTTTGGTATGGTGTAGAGATTGGTACATTGTGGCGATGGCAAATTCGAGTTGGAGTAAGGAGATGAAAAAGAAGAAAATTGAGAAGAAAAAAAGGCAATTACATATCTGGGCGTAAGGGTAGAATTTTGATCCTCAACTTGAATAATATAGACACTTTGTTGTGTTGACAGTACCCTTTCACTTTTTATTTATTTATAAAAAAAGAATATAGCAATTAGATACTCAATCAAATTGCCATATCATAATACATTGATATTCGACACTTTCTAGCATGTGCTAAAGCATATCGAGATGGATTTAGATGAGGTTTGCTTATTTAATCATCTCCACTTAGATTTTCTACATTTAATAAAACTATATCAATTGAATTGAGATGAGGTTTACTTATTTAATCATCTTTACTCATTTTTACTTCAATGAGTGTTGATATTGATTCACTAAGTTTTATTTTATAATCTTTCACTTAACTTGTTTACTTACAAAAATAAAAAAAAAATTAAATAATCAATTGAATTAAAATTTTGGAGAAAAAAAGAGTAGCTTGGTACACGAAGCTCTCGCCAATGCGGGTAGGAAGGGTTGGACCATTTTTGGAGAAACAAACTATAAAAATTAATAAACATTACTTGAATTCATCTTGATGTTTGTCCAAAACAAACAACAATATGTTTTGACCATGCCATTTGGCTTGATACTAGATTTTAAACTATGTAGGAAACAAACTCAAAGTGGAATAATAGAAGAAGACTTGTGATTTATAAGATATCAGGATGTGAGAATTGCATTGTCTCAAAATTATAGGGGAACTCACATATGAAGTAGTAAAGTTCTTATGATTTCAGTCAAATGTGTATTTCTACTTTCTTCAGTATCATTTTATTAAAGTCTATGAGGGCATCATGATTGATGTAGAATACATAGCTAGATAGGAAAGGCTAAATGTGTTATTCTTTTTGGCATTGTTACTTATTGATACACCAATAAGAATGCCAAATTGCATTTTGATCCAAGTAATAAAAGAGGAACTAGAGAAGATTTCTAAATGTTTTTTAAGAGCCATGAAAAGCCAAAAGTGTTTATCTAGTTGACGGATTTCACACTCAAAACTTGTAGACTGAGCAAGTTAAATAACTATATTTTGAAGATTTTCTTGGCTAATATTTCTCCATGATGGAATATTTAGAAAGGAGAAGAGCAATCACTAGAGTAGATGGATGTGTAGGCAGTGTCAACTTATGCAATACTCCAGGCTAATTCTCTATCATAATCACCTTATCATATCACAGTTCTTGAATTAAAACAAAGTCTAGTGAAGATTATTGTGCAATTTAATGATTTAATGAGTTTGCTCACAGATAATTTTCTGTTATAAAGAATAGAGGAAATAATAAAGATGGAATAAGATTGACCTGGCTAATGTTCTTAGTTGATGAGAGTGACATTTGCTAGAGTGACAATTGTAGATTAGATATTAGTGTAAGAGAAGAGAGAAATATTACTGGTTAGATGCTCTTGATCATGGATCTAAATTATTGATCCAGTGATGCATGTCATGCAAGCAATAGAATTACCTCAATGAACTAAGGATTCCATGGGCTTAAAAGGTGCATTTTGATAACAACATAACTGAAGTAAATGCAAATACTGCTTGATTGGTACACTAATGGCAGAAGGCTGATGCTAAGAATATCCTGTTGCTGAGTCTGAACCATCCTCCTGCTAGTGGTACCTCAAGCACTTGGTGGAGACGGAAGTTCTTTGTCGGCATAGGATTTTGATTTTCAAGAAAGACAATAATGGAAGAAACCAAATGAGATGACAACAATCTTTAGATGGAGAAAGCTCAGCAGATGCATGGAGAACTGAGAGAAGTCCACTGCATCATTTATAAGATCTATCTGTTGTATAAAGCAGTTGGAGAAGAAATCTGCTGAATCTGAGGCCGTAAATACAAAATTGGCTCAGGGAAGAAGCATAACATATTTTTCAGTCTGTTGGAACTTGGAGAGGTGAAGAGGAGCTCACTGGTTGCTCAAACAAGTAGCAAGATCTCTCTGCACATCTGGTGGGTCAAAGAGCAACGACTAAGAGATGGACTATAGTGACAGAGAAGGTCTCCTGGAGAACCTCTGCCAGAGTTCACTGGAGGGTACATTGCAGAGACAATGTAGGATGAATGTGTTCTTTAACATTGTGACAATAAGCTTGGCTGTGGAAGCTGCAATGATGTACAATGTCTCTAGATGAATTGTCAGGCTGGCACAAAGATGCAAACTTGCATTTGGAGGAAATGTTGTGCTTGAGATGAGGTACACAAACTTGAGCTAGAGGAAATACCACCAGCGACAAGGAAGAGAACAATGTGCATGGCTATTATGAGTGCAGGATGTTACCTTCTGAATGATAGTGAGACAAAAACAAAACTAGATCCACTAGCAATGAGTTACAGGCCACCGGTGGCTTTGATACTGTGTTAATGGGGATAGCATTCTATGTTAACACACCATCAGCAGTCCCTTCTACCTACATTTATATTGCTTTTTTATATCATTTTACATTAACATCCTTTTATATTTAGTGACAATTTTAAATACATTGTCAACATGCATCAGTAACTTGTCAATCTCATAATTTCCAAGTTGACTAATCAAAATATTTGAAATGCTATCCTCTTGGGCATGTTTACCTATAAATAATGAAACAATTTTTTGATGCATTTTATTCTCTTTGCCTCTTTCAATATAATTTTTATACTGTAGTTTTTGAAATGTAAGATCAATGAGACAATATATGGATTTATTATGAGTTGGCTTGCATCATCACTTCTTCAAGTAGGCCAGCAAGATGATACTGATAGAGCTGATTTTCACAGGGTGTGGCAGCTGGTGATTTACATTGGGATTCTCTTCTTCAGGTCCATTTAGAGGCTATCCCACAAAGTATACCTATAATAGCTCTTTCGTTTGTGTATCAGGTATGTTTAACTTAATCACATGCACAATGCAATGCAATATTTGTTAGTGAAGCTGCTTCTCTGTTTTTATTTTTATTTTTTTTTTCCAGAATGTAGTTCCAGTGCTTTGTACAAACCTTGAAGGGAACTTGTCAAAAGTAAGGTAGGAATTCACTAATTTTCTTATATTGATTTCTTTAGTAGTTAATTTACTCTTTTATTTGAATGTAGGTCTATTAATACGAGGGATTGTAATTGGTTCTTTATTGCTATAAGCTAGATTGAAACAATGAATCACCAAATCATCTTTTCAATAGATAGAACATGAGAATTAGTGGATTACTTAGTCAAATTAAAGAGATGTAGATAATACTATTTGAGTTATAAAAAGATCAGTGGTTAGTAAGGTTTGATACTTTCGGCATTCTAGATATAATCTTTCCTCAACTGTGACAAAGTAGAAGTACTGTTCAACATGAGTTCACAATTACTGTTCAAAATTATTGTTCAATTTAAATCAATTAAATCACTTTTTATTGCATTAACTATAGTTTTTGTTGTATCTCTTTACCTTGCACTTTTAACATCTAAGTAATTCAGCTTGTCTAACTATAGATTTATAGTTTGCTTTGAAAATATTGATATTATCTCAACTTAGTTTTTCTCATTTGATTATCCATCAAAGTTATACTTAATTGCTCTTAAACACTATATTGTCATAACTCCATCTATTTATGCTCCATATATTCATGTTATGTCATATCGTCCTTGATTTAATTATTTTTATACTGTGTTTCCTGACGGTGCAGCATGTTGGATCATATGGTGGGCTCTTGCAAAAATTTTCTTTTAGCCTAACAGACACAAAAATGGTCATGCACGACCACACAAGCTATTCTCCATTCCAATTCCATTTTTACCCTATTAATGAAATTGTTATCCATGTCTTATTTGAATATTTAATCCAATGTATTTAAAACTCTTATGAGTTCATTCCCTTATGGTTCCCTTAGATTCTTCCCTTATTATTGAAATCATTTCATATATTCAATTTAGCTTCTCCTTAAACTGAACTTTTCTATTGCAATTCAAATTTCAAGTTTAATTTATTTCCATCTCATCCCTCTAAATCTCATACTTGGTAAATAGTATTATGATCAATAGCTTGTTTACTTGGGTGGATTTATATGAGGGAAGTGAAAAATAAAAACTATTTATTTGATAAAAAATAAGATATATTCAATAAGTTGTACACTTTGGTCACTTGATTAATAACAAAATCATGAGCCCAATCACCCCTACTTTGAGACTCCTGCACCTGAATCCTCTTTGCTCAACTCCTAACCTCATAGATCAACACTACTTCAGACTCACAGAACGATGTTAAGTTGTAAGACTTTTGAGCTTGAATATACTTCTCTTGCCTTCTTTTCCTCTTCCTTTCTCATGCAGTTTAAAATTTATGGATTAATTTTAGGGTTTATTTTAAATTTTAGAGATTTTTTTTTTAAAAAAAATTGGTTTAATATTTTAAGGCTGTTTTAAATTTGTGAGTATTTATTACAATTTTAGGGATGCATTAGGCCTTTTAAGTGTTTGTTAAAAAAAAGTTAGTCTTCCTCAGATGACTTGGTCATATTATTAGTGTCCAAAGGGGTTTGGATCCCTCGTAATGAATTATTTTTGACTTCAATAATATTTTCCTCTTCGGTAAGTTGAGTTAATAACTTTTTTTGTGGTGCAATTTTTCATGTTGCAATTGATGCCAGAATTGAATTTCTGATTCGGTCTCAGTGTGAGTTTCCCCAATCCCTTTCCAGTGCAAGTTTAAGTTTTTTTCTATTGGGTACCAACCTGTTCCTCCTGTAAACAATGGCCCCTATTGATTTCCTCCATACACTGATTGACCCAATCAGATCTCTCTTAGAGCCACTTGTGATCCCATGTTTTCAGCCTAGCGTGCCTATCATCATTATTGCCATATCCTGCAGCGTCTAGGATGAAGGAACCTCCAACATTGGATGGATTCCCCTCTCTATGCCTGGGAAACATGCTGTCATCGCTATCTCAGGTTTGCAAAAGCCAACGTCATCCACCTTCACAGCGACAACCATGTCTGCAACAACAAAATGCTGCTCGACAAACACTGGATATTCATGATTTTATTTTGTGATCTCAGGAGATTACAAAGTTCAAAGATCACCTATATTTTGAATTAGTTAGGAAATTGATAATTGGCCAAACACCAAGAGGTGTATGTTCAAATTTGTATCTAGATCTTTTAAAAAACAATGTACTCCAATGTTTGATGTCTCAGGACTGCAATTATTCTCGGAACAGCCATTCCACTTCTTCTGTTTCTTATATGGAATGCTGTAATTCTTGGTAGTATTCCTGATCTAAGTAATAGTGCTACCCTGATTGACCCACTGCAACAATTACGTAATGACAATGGAATAGTTGGAGTAAGTTCCCAACATCATATTCTAGTTGCCCTTGTTAACTGATACTAAATAATGTATCAAAATGGAAGCTTATTTCTCCATTTAAATCATGTTCTGCAGCCAGTTATTCAGGTGTTTTCATTTTTTGCAATAGCAACATCATACATTGGATTCATCCTAGGACTTGCCGACTTCATTGCTGACTGTAAGTAGACACGCCACCTTCATCTCTTCTTTAGTCATGAGTTGGGTAACATCACTTTGCTTGAGAAAATACAACAAAATGTGATAGTTGTACATTGGCAACACTTCAACTGGACATATGTATCCATTTTATTTGATAACTACTGTTTTCTTACTTTTTTTTCTTTTTAAACTTTGGTTAACTTAAAATTTGCAGTGCTTAAATTGCCGAGTGGCGAAAGAATACCTTTGCCCTATTTGTTAACTTTGTTTCCACCTTTGGTCCTATCATTGCTTGATCCAGAGATATTTTTCAAAGCATTGGATTTTGCTGGCACCTATGGAGGTAAACTGTCATCATTATTGGCCCCTTTCTTCTATTCTTATTGTGCAAGATGGTTACAACATTGACAGAGAAATTATAAACATAATTTAAAGAGGATAAAGAAAATAAAGTATGCATCCATACAGAAATATGGTTTGATAAATTAATGATTCATTCATTGTCCTAATGCCAAATTTTTAGTTTGATATAGATATAGATATAGATTGTGGATTAACCTTTCAAGTGAGCCTTTTATTTCCAGCCCTTGTGATGGCGGGTGCCGCATTTGTTATCATCTCAGAGATATTAAAGGATATTTTGCATTAGTAATGCTAGCTGAACTTTCAAAGGGAAAACGTCATTATGTGAAAGATGGCCATAACGGTTGCCTCACTACTGGTCTCTTTGTTCTATTCATGTTGTGGACGACGATCATAACATTACCATTGCAATGTAAAATCATAATTCAAAATCTTTAGTTCGATGTCATTAGGTTGTAGATTAACTATCAAGTGTGTTCCTTGGAATAATCCCGGCTGCAATGTCTTGGTCAGAGAGAGATCCAAATGCCTACTGACACGAAGGATTCCTCAACAAGTATCATATCAGAGATATCAAAGCATATTTTGCCTCAATCAAGCTAGTTGAACTATTGGAAGAGATATTTTGCATTGATAAGTAATAATGCTGGTTGAACCTTTGAAAGGGAAAGACTCATTATGTATAGTTTGTTCTGTGTTTAATTAATTTGTAAATGAAAGAGAAGTCAAAGTAACTGATTGTATTCAACGTGGCACAAGTTGTTTCTACAATTATCAGGTCAAACCAAGTATCTTCTCTTTTCTCGGTTATGAAACACCTGTAAGTTTATATTTTTTTGTAAAAGAATATAATGGACGATGTCTCTGTTCGAATCTTTTGTTGCATATTGTTAAGAACAAGAGGGATTATGAGGAGGTGAATTGCTCTTTATTTTCTCTTTTTCTTGCAATGGTTTTGGCAGAAATGTTATATTGCTTGGCTGAATCTCAATTTATTGGATAAAAATTTTATTGCCTTGTTACTTGTAGACTATGAATTATATTGTGATTCTTTTGTACATATATAATGAATAATGTATATTAAGTTAAAATGTGAGAAATAGAAAGGCAATTTTTTTTTTTTTGAAATTTAGTCATCAAAGATTTGACCTCGAGTTGTGTTAAAAAAAACAAAACTTAATACTAGACAACTGTACATATTTAACTTTGAAAGGGTCAAACAATATATATACTAAAAAAATAAAAAAATTTCCATAAGGGAATAATGTTATTAAAAAAATTTGGGAAGGCCGTGGCCCTGCCCCTGCAATCCTAATGTAAATCCGCCGCTGCAGTTAAGTATGCTTGTAGAAGTTAAGTTTTATAGAGAACGATAGACTTAAAATAAACTATGAACTGCACTATACAAAACATTTTTGCAAACTTAGTATATATTATGAAAGATTTAAAATTTACTAGTGGATTTGTATCTGCATTAAAAATTAAATTAATAATTGAAAATGTTACAAGCTGATATCATACAATGAAAGATGCACAATCTATTAATGGATTTGCATTTGCATTAAGAAATAAATTAATAATTGAAAAATGCTACGAATTAATATCTTTAAACAAGGATGTTTTGGATTATAATGTTGTAATATTGTCATAAAATTTGTATCTATATTGTTTTTGAAATTAACATTCTACCAATCGCAACCCCATCTAATGGGATTAGTTAGATGCATCTCGCAATGTCATTTAGGAATATAATATGAAATGAATAAATTGCTCAATAAGTGAAATAAATCGTCGGATGCCGGATATATACCTATTCCAGGCAATAAAGGATGGATCCGTGGAATCGAGAATTTCTTCAAGATATTTTTCAACTTTGAGGAGAAGTCGAAGTCTTCCTCAGTGCCTGAAGTGTCGGACACTGGTGAAGAGAAGCGAAACTCCATATTCATTGCAGCAGTCCACAGCATCTCCATCTCTTTTACTCCCTCCAGGTTGTGCAATCACTCCAATACCATTCTTGCATGCCTCTTCGACTGCGTCTTCCCAAGCTGCATGCCAATGCAACAACTTCATGTTAACAATAAGCCTCCCACAAAAAGGTTAAAAACAAATCTAGATAATGAAACTAAGAAGTTATCATATGTAATCTCAAATCAATAGTTTGTATGAGCAATTCAGTAATCTCTACGTCAACTGAAGTTCTTACCAAACAGGAAGAAAGCATCGCTAGCCAATGCAGCCCTTTTTGCTGATTCTCCGGCCTTTCTAAAGGCGATCCTTAGGCTTTCCAGCCTATTTGTCTGACCACTACCCATTCCCAACATGCAATTATTCTGCGAAGAAGTTGCATAACGCTTCTATGGAATTAACACTTAATTCAATAATTACAACCTAACAGGCAAGTTAATGAATTACTATTAGAGTAAACACTATTGGCGTTGAAGAAGAAAACTACCTTAGCTATTACAATGGCATTACTCTTTACATGTTTGACACAAAGCCATGCAAACTCAGTGTCATGAAGCTCAGTCTCCTCCGGAACCTAATCCGACGAAATGAGAGAACTCCTTTTCCACTTTTCTTCACCTCAAGAATCCTCAAATCCTTAAGACTTCCCTTTAAGGATCTCAAGTCCTTTTTCAGTGTATTCAGGTGCGACTACAATCTCATAAAACTTCCACATAGTATCTTTTATTGGATTCATGTATTCCCTGAGTTCCTTCGCAAGGTCCTAGAAATGTGATTTCACGGGATTAATTGAAATGAAGAATAGAAAATTATATGATCCAATTTATAGTTCTACTTTTATTTTTGTGTCTTGCAGATAACTAAAATCCATGACAGCCAAAATCTTAGTGTCTATGTTTCTTACCTCATCCACTGTTGTGTTGAAAGCAACAATGCCGCCATAAGCACTGATAGGATCAGCCTTTACGGCTAATCTGTATGCTTCAAGGATATCTTGTCGGGATGCTACCCCACAAGGATTTGTGTGCTTGACAATCACACAAGTAGGGCTCTTGAATTCTGATACACAATTCCAAGCAGCGTCAGCATCCAAGTAATTGTTATATGACATTTCCTGGACCAATGGAGACGGAAAAATGATGATAACCAAAGCATCCAAAACGCCAGCAAAATAATAAGAACATGGCCTAAAATTAAAGGGTGACGTGATGAACATAAATTATGGACTCACATGTGTAAGAAACTAAAGATTAGGGCACCTTGCTATTAGCTACGAAATAGATATAGAAAAAAATAATCTATGTCACGATGTTCTTAGAATTGTAACTCCACTACAATATAGTCACCCAAAACAACAATTTCACGAGGAAAGATAGATTTTTTAAATACTACGAATTTGTTTTTTGCACATAAATAAAAAAAATGAAACATGACATATAAAACTAAACTATTTTTGATAATAAGTCTGCAACCTGCCTTACAAGCGTGTAACAACTTCCTCTTATACCAAATGGATTGTGACAAAATTGAAAAATAAATAACAATGCAACTATGATAGATAAACTCTCCTTTGTCTACTAGGTTTTTGTAAGGCATCCACACACTCAAAAAGAAAGAAATCAAATAGCTTATTAAGTTTGAATCTTATATGTTGGATTTAATTAAATAATTAGGCTTGCTTCTAAGTTTTAATGGGCTATTATTTAATTTTACATGGGTTTCTTTCTGTTTCCATAATCACATATAACAAGATTCATGTTGAATCAAATTAAATCATCGTGATTATTTTAATCTTGGTCCATACAGATGATATTATGATACAAGTCATGGATGTAGGATTCTAAAAATTATCCTCAAGAGAATAATTACCTAAAATTCTTAGCTATAACATTGTCTAAACCATTCAAGCAACTATCTGATAAGCTGCAATACCAAGGCTTTTATTAATTAGTAAAACTAAGTTACAAATAAAGAAAATAAATATCAATAAAGACCATAGTAGCAAATCAAATAAATGGGGTTTACCATATTCTATGCAGTAGGATATAAAAAAGTTGAATTGCCACACCCAATAAGTTCCTTTTACCTTCCCATGATGTTGTATAGCATTGGCAATGCCACCTGCATTGATTAGAGATATACCCTTATCAATGTACAATGCTGCTTTCTGATGAGGATTTTCACCGCATCTAAGTGTGGATTTTAGTGAAAGGGGGAGCGTAAGACTGGGAGGAAACTTATCTCCTATAAGAAAATTGCAGAAGATGCCAAAATCAAGGGTTAAAATTAATAATATCATGAAGATGTGTAAATTTAGAGAACTGTGTTTTGGCCCACCCCCACTCTAAAGTTTTCAAATCACAATTTCACCTCTCATATTTGTCGTGAAAATACTCCACCCATTATTTCCAAGATGGATATCAACTTGTGTCTCATAAATTTAAGATTTTTAATATTTATGGAATTACAAATGACATAGAAAGTGAACACTAACACGGGGCAAAGGAGAAGAGACCTCCATCTCCAGTTGCGCCACAACACTTTATGGGAGAAAGCCGACGGGCAACAAAAGGGAATAAGCGATCCTGTTGCCCATAAACAAATAATAAAAAAACGTGACTTTTAGACCTTGGAAGGCAGTAGGAAGACAAACGAAGAGAGCGACTTACTTGGAGTGCACGCTTGGTGACGCTTACGGTGATATTAGGGGAGTGGTAGAGAGAAAGTTGGAAAATGACGAGAGCTGAAGGCTTATATAAACGGGACTTAACAGTGGCTTAAATATTGGTGAAAATAAGATTGGATAGTGACTTTTCGAGAGTGATCTATTAATGGATCATAGGTCATGGAGTAAAAATCTTGGAGGTTGCCGAACCACAAATGTTTATGTTAGCAATTAAAAAGCTTGCATTTTTTTACGTTTATTCTGTTGCACTAAATTATCTGACCTTACTAAGATTGTAGCATGGGAAGTTTAGAAATTGCATTTGCAGGTGTAACTGCTATTCATCCCCTTTAGCATCCGACCATCTCAACCTTACAGTTCCAACAATTGCTATGTCAATATCTCTTTATCTAGATAGCCATGGGAGAACAACTAAAGTAATCTTAGTAAAAGGAGAGAATAGTAAATACTCATTTACAACCAATAATATGCCAGAATAGTGGCAAACTTCGTTGTACCATTGTAATGAAATATTGTCATCTCATTCATCATAATTTGTGTCCATTGTGGATTTGACATAGATTCTTATATAGTCTTAGGAAACCAAGGTTCAGAATCTCATTTTGTATTTTAGTTTCAGTAATCAATTTGAACAAGAAAGTTTTGGTATGGTGTAGAGATTGGTACATTGTGGCGATGGCAAATTCGAGTTGGAGTAAGGAGATGAAAAAGAAGAAAATTGAGAAGAAAAAAAGGCAATTACATATCTGGGCGTAAGGGTAGAATTTTGATCCTCAACTTGAATAATATAGACACTTTGTTGTGTTGACAGTACCCTTTCACTTTTTATTTATTTATAAAAAAAGAATATAGCAATTAGATACTCAATCAAATTGCCATATCATAATACATTGATATTCGACACTTTCTAGCATGTGCTAAAGCATATCGAGATGGATTTAGATGAGGTTTGCTTATTTAATCATCTCCACTTAGATTTTCTACATTTAATAAAACTATATCAATTGAATTGAGATGAGGTTTACTTATTTAATCATCTTTACTCATTTTTACTTCAATGAGTGTTGATATTGATTCACTAAGTTTTATTTTATAATCTTTCACTTAACTTGTTTACTTACAAAAATAAAAAAAAAATTAAATAATCAATTGAATTAAAATTTTGGAGAAAAAAAGAGTAGCTTGGTACACGAAGCTCTCGCCAATGCGGGTAGGAAGGGTTGGACCATTTTTGGAGAAACAAACTATAAAAATTAATAAACATTACTTGAATTCATCTTGATGTTTGTCCAAAACAAACAACAATATGTTTTGACCATGCCATTTGGCTTGATACTAGATTTTAAACTATGTAGGAAACTTAATAAAACTCAAAGTGGAATAATAGAAGAAGACTTGTGATTTATAAGATATCAGGATGTGAGAATTGCATTGTCTCAAAATTATAGGGGAACTCACATATGAAGTAGTAAAGTTCTTATGATTTCAGTCAAATGTGTATTTCTACTTTCTTCAGTATCATTTTATTAAAGTCTATGAGGGCATCATGATTGATGTAGAATACATAGCTAGATAGGAAAGGCTAAATGTGTTATTCTTTTTGGCATTGTTACTTATTGATACACCAATAAGAATGCCAAATTGCATTTTGATCCAAGTAATAAAAGAGGAACTAGAGAAGATTTCTAAATGTTTTTTAAGAGCCATGAAAAGCCAAAAGTGTTTATCTAGTTGACGGATTTCACACTCAAAACTTGTAGACTGAGCAAGTTAAATAACTATATTTTGAAGATTTTCTTGGCTAATATTTCTCCATGATGGAATATTTAGAAAGGAGAAGAGCAATCACTAGAGTAGATGGATGTGTAGGCAGTGTCAACTTATGCAATACTCCAGGCTAATTCTCTATCATAATCACCTTATCATATCACAGTTCTTGAATTAAAACAAAGTCTAGTGAAGATTATTGTGCAATTTAATGATTTAATGAGTTTGCTCACAGATAATTTTCTGTTATAAAGAATAGAGGAAATAATAAAGATGGAATAAGATTGACCTGGCTAATGTTCTTAGTTGATGAGAGTGACATTTGCTAGAGTGACAATTGTAGATTAGATATTAGTGTAAGAGAAGAGAGAAATATTACTGGTTAGATGCTCTTGATCATGGATCTAAATTATTGATCCAGTGATGCATGTCATGCAAGCAATAGAATTACCTCAATGAACTAAGGATTCCATGGGCTTAAAAGGTGCATTTTGATAACAACATAACTGAAGTAAATGCAAATACTGCTTGATTGGTACACTAATGGCAGAAGGCTGATGCTAAGAATATCCTGTTGCTGAGTCTGAACCATCCTCCTGCTAGTGGTACCTCAAGCACTTGGTGGAGACGGAAGTTCTTTGTCGGCATAGGATTTTGATTTTCAAGAAAGACAATAATGGAAGAAACCAAATGAGATGACAACAATCTTTAGATGGAGAAAGCTCAGCAGATGCATGGAGAACTGAGAGAAGTCCACTGCATCATTTATAAGATCTATCTGTTGTATAAAGCAGTTGGAGAAGAAATCTGCTGAATCTGAGGCCGTAAATACAAAATTGGCTCAGGGAAGAAGCATAACATATTTTTCAGTCTGTTGGAACTTGGAGAGGTGAAGAGGAGCTCACTGGTTGCTCAAACAAGTAGCAAGATCTCTCTGCACATCTGGTGGGTCAAAGAGCAACGACTAAGAGATGGACTATAGTGACAGAGAAGGTCTCCTGGAGAACCTCTGCCAGAGTTCACTGGAGGGTACATTGCAGAGACAATGTAGGATGAATGTGTTCTTTAACATTGTGACAATAAGCTTGGCTGTGGAAGCTGCAATGATGTACAATGTCTCTAGATGAATTGTCAGGCTGGCACAAAGATGCAGACTTGCATTTGGAGGAAATGTTATGCTTGGAGATGAGGTACACAAACTTGAGCTAGAGGAAATGCCACCAGCGGCAAGGAAGAGAACAATGTGCATGGCTATTATGAGTGCAGGGTGTTACCTTTTGAATGATAGTGAGACAAAAACAAAACTAGATCCACTAGCAATGAGTTGCAGGTCCCTTCTACCTACATTTATATTGCTTTTTTATATCATTTTACATTAACATCCTTTTATATTTAGTGACAATTTTAAATACATTGTCAACATGCATCAGTAACTTTTCAATCTCATAATTTCCAAGTTGACTAATCAAAATATTTGAAATGCTATCCTCTTGGGCATGTTTACCTATAAATAATGAAACAATTTTTTGATGCATTTTATTCTCTTTGCCTCTTTCAATATAATTTTTATACTGTAGTTTTTGAAATGTAAGATCAATGAGACAATATATGGATTTATTATGAGTTGGCTTGCATCATCACTTCTTCAAGTAGGCCAGCAAGATGATACTGATAGAGCTGATTTTCACAGGGTGTGGCAGCTGGTGATTTACATTGGGATTCTCTTCTTCAGGTCCATTTAGAGGCTATCCCACAAAGTATACCTATAATAGCTCTTTCGTTTGTGTATCAGGTATGTTTAACTTAATCGCATGCACAATGCAATGCAATATTTGTTAGTGAAGCTGCTTCTCTATTTTTTTTTTTTTTGTTTTTTTTTTCCAGAATGTAGTTCCAGTGCTTTGTACAAACCTTGAAGGGAACTTGTCAAAAGTAAGGTAGGAATTCACTAATTTTCTTATATTGATTTCTTTAGTAGTTAATTTACTCTTTTATTTGAATGTAGGTCTATTAATACGAGGGATTGTAATTGGTTCTTTATTGCTATAAGCTAGATTGAAACAATGAATCACCAAATCATCTTTTCAATAGATAGAACATGAGAATTAGTGGATTACTTAGTCAAATTAAAGAGATGTAGATAATACTATTTGAGTTATAAAAAGATCAGTGGTTAGTAAGGTTTGATACTTTCGGCATTCTAGATATAATCTTTCCTCAACTGTGACAAAGTAGAACAGCAGAACTTTTCACTTTTTGAACAGTAGTGTTGAACAGTATTTTGAACAGTACTTCTAAAAGCCTTATTATAATGTAGACAGTTCATTTAAATAGTAATTTTATTGTCTTAGTTTTGTGTTATTCTTCCTCCCAGTGAGCCTCACCTGTAGAGAACAACAAACTTGCAATCCCGACTTGTCTATTGGTATTTTGGGATTTTCCCGTTAACCTTAGATAGTCAGCACAGGTTTTACGCAAGAATTCTCATAAAGTTACTGTTCGCCTATGGGTACTTAGATAAGGACTGAGGAAGGAAAAAGAACATAAACAGAGAATATAAATCACTGTTTTTTTTTTAATTTCCAAACTAGTACAGAAAGACTTCTACTGATAAGCATATATAAACAAACAGTTTATACAGAACGCTTAATTGTTTACAGATAGAGACTGCTTAAGAGAAAAATAAATACACATACTTACATAAATAAAAGCTAGAGGTTGCAGCACACTTGAAAACTTGCTTTCAGAGAGCGAGGGTCGCAGTCTGAAGAGCCAGCGTTGGTGAGGGCTTTTTATAGGAGAGGGAGAGAAGAGAGAGGGGGTCAGTTCCTTCCCCGAAGGAACCTTTCATCCGCGCTTTCAGGGAGAGGTTGAGGGGACCCGTTCGTGAGAACAGAGAGAGAGCGGCTGGAAAGTGAGAGTCTAACCAGTCCACCCAGAGTGGTGGCTGCCAAAGTATTGGAGAGAAGCTGTAAAGTGAAGAGTAGTGGACTGAAAAAAGTGGGTGGACAGTGGAGAGGGTCAATAGAGGAGCTGTAAAGTGAGGGTAGTGGGCTGAAAAAGAGTGGTTTGTCAGTGGAGAAGGACAATAGGATAGGTTAGGTCCCTATGGTTCCATCATGTTGGTGAGATTATGCTCGCTGACAGAATCCAATGAAGGAGTAGAATTTGTGCCCTGGGCTTCATGAAAGTGGGCTTCTTGGAGATGGGCTGGAGGTCTAGATTGGGTCGCCTGACTTGTTATGGAAGTATCTACATGTTGCTCTTGGGCTGCATATTGTTGTGATCTGGCTAAGGAGGCTTTGTAAGCTCTGGAGGTCAGAGCAGAACTTGCCAGCCTTTTAGTGGCCCATCGGTCAGCCATACTCACATCCCTACATCACAATATTCAACTCTACTACAGCATTATCAAAAGAAGGTTGACCGATGGGCCACTAAAAGGCTGGCAAGTTCTGCTCTGACCTCCAGAGCCTCCTTAGCCAGATCACAACAATATGCAGCCCAAGAGCAATATGTAGATACTTCCACAACAAGTCAGGCGACCTAATCTAGACCTCCAGCCCATCTCCAAGAAGCCCACTTTCATGAAGCCCAGGGCACAAATTCTACTCCTTCATTGGATTCTGTCAGCGAGCATAATCTCACCAACATGATGAAACCATAGGGACCAAACCTACCCTATTGTCCTTCTCCACTGACAAACCACTCTTTTTCAACCTACTACCCTCACTTTACAGCTCCTCTATTGTCCCTCTCCACTGTCCACCCACTCTTTTCAGTCCACTACTCTCCACTTTACAGCTTCTCTCCATTACTTTGGCAGCCACCACTCTGGGTGGACTGGTCAGACTCTCACTTTCCAGCTGCTCTCTCTCTGTTCTCATGAACGGGTCCCCTCAACCTCTCCCTGAAAGCGCGGATGAAAGGTTCCTTCTCCCCGAAGGAACCGACCCCCTCTCTCTTCTCTCCCTCTCCTATAAAAAGCCCTCACCAACCCTGGCTCTTCAGACTGCGACCCTCGCTCTCTGAAAGCAAGTTTTCAAGTATGTTGCAACCTCTAGCTTTTATTTCTGTAAGTATGTGTGTTTATTTTTCTCCCAAGTCTATAAACAGTCTCTATCTGTAAACAATTAAGTATCCTGTATAAACTGTTTGTTTATATATGCTTATCACTAGAAGTCTTTTTGTACTAGTTTGGAAATAAAAAAAAATAGTGATTTATATTCTCTGTTTATGTTCTTTTTCATTCCTCAGTCCTTATCTAAGTACCCACAGGCGAACAGTAACTGTATGAGAGTTCTTGCGTAAAACCTGTGCTGACTATCTAAGGTTAACGGGACAATCCCAAAATACCAATAGACAAGTCGGGGTTGCAAGTTTGTTGTTCTCTACAGGTGAGGCTCACTGGGAGGAAGAATAACACAAAACTAAGACAATAAAATTACTGTTTAAATGAACTATCTACATTATAATAAGGCTTTTAGAAGTACTGTTCAACATGAGTTCACAATTACTGTTCAAAATTATTGTTCAATTTAAATCAATTAAATCACTTTTTATTGCATTAACTATAGTTTTTGTTGTATCTCTTTACCTTGCACTTTTAACATCTAAGTAATTCAGCTTGTCTAACTATAGATTTATAGTTTGCTTTGAAAATATTGATATTATCTCAACTTAGTTTTTCTCATTTGATTATCCATCAAAGTTATACTTAATTGCTCTTAAACACTATATTGTCATAACTCCATCTATTTATGCTCCATATATTCATGTTATGTCATATCGTCCTTGATTTAATTATTTTTATACTGTGTTTCCTGACGGTGCAGCATGTTGGATCATATGGTGGGCTCTTGCAAAAATTTTCTTTTAGCCTAACAGACACAAAAATGGTCATGCACGACCACACAAGCTATTCTCCATTCCAATTCCATTTTTACCCTATTAATGAAATTGTTATCCATGTCTTATTTGAATATTTAATCCAATGTATTTAAAACTCTTATGAGTTCATTCCCTTATGGTTCCCTTAGATTCTTCCCTTATTATTGAAATCATTTCATATATTCAATTTAGCTTCTCCTTAAACTGAACTTTTCTATTGCAATTCAAATTTCAAGTTTAATTTATTTCCATCTCATCCCTCTAAATCTCATACTTGGTAAATAGTATTATGATCAATAGCTTGTTTACTTGGGTGGATTTATATGAGGGAAGTGAAAAATAAAAACTATTTATTTGATAAAAAATAAGATATATTCAATAAGTTGTATTAATCTATCTATTCAATTCATAATTCCACTTTGAAAAAATAGGCTTATCATACAAGGTAAAACAATAATATAATAAAATAGAGTATGCCATATTAAGTAACTTGCATATTATTAATGCCTAATGTGTTCATTATCAACAATGTTCTACACTTTGGTCACTTGATTAATAACAAAATCATGAGCCCAATCACCCCTACTTTGAGACTCCTGCACCTGAATCCTCTTTGCTCAACTCCTAACCTCATAGATCAACACTACTTCAGACTCACAGAACGATGTTAAGTTGTAAGACTTTTGAGCTTGAATATACTTCTCTTGCCTTCTTTTCCTCTTCCTTTCTCATGCAGTTTAAAATTTATGGATTAATTTTAGGGTTTATTTTAAATTTTAGAGATTTTTTTTTTAAAAAAAATTGGTTTAATATTTTAAGGCTGTTTTAAATTTGTGAGTATTTATTACAATTTTAGGGATGCATTAGGCCTTTTAAGTGTTTGTTAAAAAAAAGTTAGTCTTCCTCAGATGACTTGGTCATATTATTAGTGTCCAAAGGGGTTTGGATCCCTCGTAATGAATTATTTTTGACTTCAATAATATTTTCCTCTTCGGTAAGTTGAGTTAATAACTTTTTTTGTGGTGCAATTTTTCATGTTGCAATTGATGCCAGAATTGAATTTCTGATTCGGTCTCAGTGTGAGTTTCCCCAATCCCTTTCCAGTGCAAGTTTAAGTTTTTTTCTATTGGGTACCAACCTGTTCCTCCTGTAAACAATGGCCCCTATTGATTTCCTCCATACACTGATTGACCCAATCAGATCTCTCTTAGAGCCACTTGTGATCCCATGTTTTCAGCCTAGCGTGCCTATCATCATTATTGCCATATCCTGCAGAGTCAAGGAACCTCCAACATTGGATGGATTCTCCTCTCTATGCCTGGGAAACACGCTGTCATCGCTATCTCAGGTTTGCAAAAGCCAACGTCCTCCACCTTCACAGCGACAACCATGTCTGCAACAACAAAATGCTGCTCGACAAACACTGGATATTCATGATTTTATTTTGTGATCTCAGGAGATTACAAAGTTCAAAGATCACCTATATTTTGAATTAGTTAGGAAATTGATAATTGCCAAACACCAAGAGGTGTATGTTCAAATTTGTATCTAGATCTTTTAAAAAACAATGTACTCCAATGTTTGATGTCTCAGGACTGCAATTATTCTCGGAACAGCCATTCCACTTCTTCTGTTTCTTATATGGAATGCTGTAATTCTTGGTAGTATTCCTGATCTAAGTAATAGTGCTACCCTGATTGACCCACTGCAACAATTACGTAATGACAATGGAATAGTTGGAGTAAGTTCCCAACATCATATTCTAGTTGCCCTTGTTAACTGATACTAAATAATGTATCAAAATGGAAGCTTATTTCTCCATTTAAATCATGTTCTGCAGCCAGTTATTCAGGTGTTTTCATTTTTTGCAATAGCAACATCATACATTGGATTCATCCTAGGACTTGCCGACTTCATTGCTGACTGTAAGTAGACACGCCACCTTCATCTCTTCTTTAGTCATGAGTTGGGTAACATCACTTTGCTTGAGAAAATACAACAAAATGTGATAGTTGTACATTGGCAACACTTCAACTGGACATATGTATCCATTTTATTTGATAACTACTGTTTTCTTACTTTTTTTTCTTTTTAAACTTTGGTTAACTTAAAATTTGCAGTGCTTAAATTGCCGAGTGGCGAAAGAATACCTTTGCCCTATTTGTTAACTTTGTTTCCACCTTTGGTCCTATCATTGCTTGATCCAGAGATATTTTTCAAAGCATTGGATTTTGCTGGCACCTATGGAGGTAAACTGTCATCATTATTGGCCCCTTTCTTCTATTCTTATTGTGCAAGATGGTTACAACATTGACAGAGAAATTATAAACATAATTTAAAGAGGATAAAGAAAATAAAGTATGCATCCATACAGAAATATGGTTTGATAAATTAATGATTCATTCATTGTCCTAATGCCAAATTTTTAGTTTGATATAAATAGATTGTGGATTAACCTTTCAAGTGAGCCTTTTATTTCCAGTTCTGGTGCTCTTTGGAGTACTCCCTGCTGCAATGTCTTGGTCTGAGAGATATTCAAATGGCTCATTGGCGCCAAGAGTTCCTTCACTAGTACCTGGAGGCAGATACACATTAGCCCTTGTGATGGCGGGTGCCATATTTGTTATCATCTCAGAGATATTAAAAGATATTTTGCATTAGTAATGCTAGCTGAACTTTCAAAGGGAAAACGTCATTATGTGAAAGATGGCCATAACGGTTGCCTCACTACTGGTCTCTTTGTTCTATTCATGTTGTGGACGACGATCATAACATTACCATTGCAATGTAAAATCATAATTCAAAATCTTTAGTTCGATGTCATTAGGTTGTAGATTAACTATCAAGTGTGTTCCTTGGAATAATCCCGGCTGCAATGTCTTGGTCAGAGAGAGATCCAAATGCCTACTGACACGAAGGATTCCTCAACAAGTATCATATCAGAGATATCAAAGCATATTTTGCCTCAATCAAGCTAGTTGAACTATTGGAAGAGATATTTTGCATTGATAAGTAATAATGCTGGTTGAACCTTTGAAAGGGAAAGACTCATTATGTATAGTTTGTTCTGTGTTTAATTAATTTGTAAATGAAAGAGAAGTCAAAGTAACTGATTGTATTCAACGTGGCACAAGTTGTTTCTACAATTATCAGGTCAAACCAAGTATCTTCTCTTTTCTCGGTTATGAAACACCTGTAAGTTTATATTTTTTTGTAAAAGAATATAATGGACGATGTCTCTGTTCGAATCTTTTGTTGCATATTGTTAAGAACAAGAGGGATTATGAGGAGGTGAATTGCTCTTTATTTTCTCTTTTTCTTGCAATGGTTTTGGCAGAAATGTTATATTGCTTGGCTGAATCTCAATTTATTGGATAAAAATTTTATTGCCTTGTTACTTGTAGACTATGAATTATATTGTGATTCTTTTGTACATATATAATGAATAATGTATATTAAGTTAAAATGTGAGAAATAGAAAGGCAATTTTTTTTTTTTTGAAATTTAGTCATCAAAGATTTGACCTCGAGTTGTGTTAAAAAAAACAAAACTTAATACTAGACAACTGTACATATTTAACTTTGAAAGGGTCAAACAATATATATACTAAAAAAATAAAAAAATTTCCATAAGGGAATAATGTTATTAAAAAAATTTGGGAAGGCCGTGGCCCTGCCCCTGCAATCCTAATGTAAATCCGCCGCTGCAGTTAAGTATGCTTGTAGAAGTTAAGTTTTATAGAGAACGATAGACTTAAAATAAACTATGAACTGCACTATACAAAACATTTTTGCAAACTTAGTATATATTATGAAAGATTTAAAATTTACTAGTGGATTTGTATCTGCATTAAAAATTAAATTAATAATTGAAAATGTTACAAGCTGATATCATACAATGAAAGATGCACAATCTATTAATGGATTTGCATTTGCATTAAGAAATAAATTAATAATTGAAAATGCTACGAATTAATATCTTTAAACAAGGATGTTTTGGATTATAATGTTGTAATATTGTCATAAAATTTGTATCTATATTGTTTTTGAAATTAACATTCTACCAATCGCAACCCCATCTAATGGGATTAGTTAGATGCATCTCGCAATGTCATTTAGGAATATAATATGAAATGAATAAATTGCTCAATAAGTGAAATAAATCGTCGGATGCCGGATATATACCTATTCCAGGCAATAAAGGATGGATCCGTGGAATCGAGAATTTCTTCAAGATATTTTTCAACTTTGAGGAGAAGTCGAAGTCTTCCTCAGTGCCTGAAGTGTCGGACACTGGTGAAGAGAAGCGAAACTCCATATTCATTGCAGCAGTCCACAGCATCTCCATCTCTTTTACTCCCTCCAGGTTGTGCAATCACTCCAATACCATTCTTGCATGCCTCTTCGACTGCGTCTTCCCAAGCTGCATGCCAATGCAACAACTTCATGTTAACAATAAGCCTCCCACAAAAAGGTTAAAAACAAATCTAGATAATGAAACTAAGAAGTTATCATATGTAATCTCAAATCAATAGTTTGTATGAGCAATTCAGTAATCTCTACGTCAACTGAAGTTCTTACCAAACAGGAAGAAAGCATCGCTAGCCAATGCAGCCCTTTTTGCTGATTCTCCGGCCTTTCTAAAGGCGATCCTTAGGCTTTCCAGCCTATTTGTCTGACCACTACCCATTCCCAACATGCAATTATTCTGCAAAAAAAAAAGTTGCTTAACGCTTCTATGGAATTAACACTTAATTCAATAATTACAACCTAACAGGCAAGTTAAGGAATTACTATTAAACACTATTGGAGTTGAAGAAGAAAACTACCTTAGCTATTACAATGGCATTACTCTTTACATGTTTGACACAAAGCCATGCAAACTCGGCATCGTGAAGCTCAGTCTCCTCCGGAACTCTTTCAGACATCACTGAGAATTTGATATCATCTGGGGTTAAGTCATCGGACTCTTGGTCTAACCACCACCACTAATCCGACGAAATGAGCGAACTCCTTTTCCACTTTTCTTCACCTCAAGAATCCTCAAATCCTTAAACTTCCCTTTAAGGATCTCAAGTCCTTTTTCAGTGTGTATTCAGGTGTGACTACAATCTCATAAAACATCCACATAGTATCTTTTATTGGATTCATGTATTCCCTGAGTTCCTTCGCAAGGTCCTAGAAATGTGATTTCACGGGATTAATTGAAATGAAGAATAGAAAATTATATGATCCAATTTATAGTTCTACTTTTATTATTGTGTGTTGCAGATAACTAAAATCCATGGCAGCCAAAATCTTAGTGTCTATGTTTCTTACCTCATCCACTGTTGTGTTGAAAGCAACAATGCCGCCATAAGCACTGATAGGATCAGCCTTTACAGCTAATCTGTATGCTTCAAGGATATCTTGTCGGGATGCTACCCGACAAGGATTTGTGTGCTTGACAATCACACAAGTAGGGCTCTTGAATTCTGATACACAATTCCAAGCAGCGTCAGCATCCAAGTAATTGTTATATGGCATTTCCTGGACCAATGGAGACGGGAAAATGATGATAACCAAAGCATCCAAAACACCAGCAAAATAATAAGAATATGGCCTAAAAATTAAAGGGTGATATGATGAACATAAATTATGGACTCACATGTGTAAGAAACTAAAGATTAGGGCACCTTGCTATTAGCTACGAAATAGATATAGAAAAAAATAATCTATGTCACGATGTTCTTAGAATTGTAACTCCACTACAATATAATCACCCAAAACAACAATTTCACGAGGAAAGATAGATTTTTTAAGTACTACGAATTTGTTTTTTGCACATAAATAAAAAAAATGAAACATGGCATATAAAACTTAACTATTTTTGATAATAAGTCTGCAACCTGCCTTACCAGCATGTAACAACTTCCTCTTATACCCAATGGATTGTGACAAAATTGAAAAATAAATAACAATGCAACTATGATAGATAAAGTCTCCTTTGTCTACTACGTTTTTGTAAGGCATCCACACACTCAAAAAGAAAGGAATCAAATAGCTTATTAAGTTTGAATCTGATATGTTGGATTTAATTAAATAATTAGGCTTGCTTCTAAGTTTTAATGGGCTATTATTTAATTTTACATGGGTTTCTTTCTGTTTCCATAATCACATATAACAAGATTCATGTTGAATCAAATTAAATCATCGTGATTATTTTAATCTTGGTCCATACAGATGATATTATGATACAAGTCATGGATGTAGGATTCTAAAAATTATCCTCAAGAGAATAATTACCTAAAATTCTTAGCTATAAGATTGTCTAAACCATTCAAGCAACTATCTGATAAGCTGCAATACCAAGGCTTTTATTAATTAGTAAAACTAAGTTACAAATAAAGAAAATAAATATCAATAAAGACCATAGTAGCAAATCAAATAAATGGGTTTTACCATATTATATGCAGTAGGATATAAAAAAGTTGAATTGCCACACCCAATAAGTTCCTTTTACCTTCCCATGATGTTGTATAGCATTGGCAATGCCACCTGCATTGATTAGAGATATACCCTTATCAATGTACAATGCTGCTTTCTGATGAGGATTTTCACCGCATCTAAGTGTGGATTTTAGTGAAAGGGGGAGCATAAGACTGGGAGGAAACTTATCTCCTATAAGAAAATTGAAGAAGATGCCAAAATCAAGGGTTAAAATTAATAATATCATGAAGATGTGTAAATTTAGAGAACTGTGTTTTGGCCTACCCCCACTCTAAAGTTTTCAAATCACAATTTCACCTCTCATATTTTTGATTTGTCGTGAAAATACTCCACCCATTATTTCCAAGATGGATATCATAAATTTAAGATTTTTAATATTTATGGAATTACAAATAACATAGAAAGTGAACACTAACACGGGGCAAAGAAGACGAGACCTCCATCTCCAGTTGCGCCACAACACTTTATGGGAGAAAGCCGACGGGCAACAAAAGGGAATAAGCGATCCTGTTGCCCATAAACAAATAATAAAAAAACGTGACTTTTAGACCTTGGAAGGCAGTAGGAAGACAAACGAAGAGAGCGACTTACTTGGAGTGCACGCTTGGTGACGCTTACGGTGATATTAGGGGAGTGGTAGAGAGAAAGCTGCATACTATCTCTTTTACTTCTTCGCAGTCGGTGGCGATAACAAAAGTGTAGGTGGATCAGGGAGGATCTGTGCTGGATGTTTTGGCAATGAGATCAAGAATAGAGGGGAAGAGGAGGAGGTGGCGCCGGAGGTTGACGGCGAAGGCGGTGCTTGATTTAGGTTGTTGGTGGAAAAAAAAAAGGAACATTTAATATAATCAAAATAAACAGAACATTTCTTATTGCCTTCCATAATTTATCTTATTATTTAAACTACTCATTAAATTTTAAAATTGTCAAAAATAAAAAACTTCTCACGATTTTCCAAATTTTCTTATTTCTCCTAATTAAAATAATAAATAAATATTAGTTAATAATATTTGTAAAAAAAATTTACTCAACAAATGCATCTTTATTAAAAAATGCATGTGAGGCGTTCCATGCACATTATATCAATTCTTGCATTGATTTTAATGCCCTATAAACGTCATAAGGTCTCATGAATTCTGCATTGGAGTTGCTTTTAGCTCAGATTCCTATATAGCCTTCAGTTCAATATCAACTCAAAATCTTTTTAGACCAGATAAAATGTAATTTCTAACTTAGCCATTGCTCGCGCTCTTACTAGCTTACACGCTTTGGAAATATATATCTCCGTTTGAGAGCATATCGAGAGGCTTTTGAGACCATCCATCCACTGTGACATGACTTTGCTCAAAGAAGCTCCCTCCCATAGTTGAGACCTTGAGGGAGCTCCTTCGTTAATTACGAGGAAGCGGTTCACAGAGCCTCTTCCTATTGACTTAAATGTGAGAGAGGTTTTGTACGTGCGGCCTTTCACTTATGTCTGTGTTTAAAAGACGGACTATGGTTTATTCGAATTATGGTAATTATTTTTTCAACGACATACCATTTTAAAAAAATAATTTTTAAAAATAACCCAAATATTTTTATTATTTTTCTTATAATTTTTTATTTTTATCTTAATATTTTATCATTATGATATTAATATTAATATTGATATATATAAAAATATCTCAATTTTAAAAATAAAATTTATATTAAATCTAAAAATCCACTGACTCTAAATTTGGATCAACCTACCTACCTAGGCCAACTTAATTTGATCAAAAATTTCAAACTCGAAAATCTTCCGATTTAACTCCGACTCGAACTTGAAAATTGTTAACTTGAGTATAATAATGTTTTGGATCGACTCAAGTGGAGTTGACGGATTGACACCCCTATAATAATTTTGAAAATGAAAAATAATATTATAATATAATAATATTGGATTAGAGATATTTACATATAAAATATGGGACGCTCATTTAATTTTTTTTATTTTTAAAAAACGTCCTTTCTTTGATCATGTGATATTTACCCAGTGGCAATGTTGTAATTTAGTGCAGTAGACGAACATTATTTATATCCTCGAGCCAGTCATAGCCTAGGGCGTGCGTCGTTAGGGTTTTCAGCAGCCGCTTTCCTTTCCGTCTCCCTACGATCACGATGACTGCTCAAACACAAGAGGAACTCCTTGCTGCTCATTTCGAGCAACAAAAGATCGACGTGAGTCAGTAAATTCAACGTTGTCGATTTTAAGTTCCACTTTTTTTTTCCCTTCTCTTACTTTAGATTCTTTTGAGCTTTGATTCAAGTGTTTTTGTTTGAATCTTTTGTGTGAAATGTTGAAGGTGCGATCTATTGTTGTTCAGAATCAGTCATATGCGTGAGATCCTAGTGGATACTTAGTACATCTAACTGACCTGACACTTTCACGTGGAAAAAGCGTTGTTTACTAGAAATTATTCTGATTTGGTTTGTGCGTTAGCAAATATCATAGTCTGTTGTAGTGTGTTGTCTTTTGCTGTCGTGGTGAATCGTCACCGCATCGGTAGTTTAGGGGGCTTATGAGAATCACTAGGCGCACGAAATGGAAAAGTCGTATGATGTTGTTTTTCCCTCAATTGTTATCCCAGGTGATATGATAAACTTCTAGATCCGAGTATCTTGGCATGAGATAATGTCTTCATATCTATTTTTCTTTTCTTCATCTTATCTCAAAGCTTCAATCTTTTTTTTTGTCATTTATTACGTCTCTGCTGGTGCATATATCTTTTGCATCTTGTATTACTTATTGGCTTTTATTAAGATGGTATTGCTTGGCTTAATTTGTATTGACGGCATGGTGAGTTGTGGGGTCCAATAGTGGTTTTATATGAGCAATTGTGAGACTATATTACTATGAATTAAGGTGATTCAACTGGTCAATTTGATCTAGGGTGCATACCAAATGATCGAGACTCCCTCCTGATGAAGCAGGTACTCATAGCAATTGTGAGTTGTAAACTATGTGCACCCTTTCATCTCATCTTGCTGTTTATGGGCTACTTTCACGATCATTTCAATTCTAATTCACATGTATTTAACTGGCTTCAATGAGGACGTCTTGTGTGACTTATAATACATCCCATTGTTTAGGTAGTATATTGTAGTACTATAACTCACTAAAATAGACGCTTGAATGAGAGATAGGTGTCCATCATGTAAACATGCACTATAGGTGGTTTGTCATTTCAATTTTAAAATAGACACTTCAGTTTATGGGTCACTTTCATGATCATTTCAATTCTAATTTACATTTATTTCACGGCTTCAATGAGGACGTCTTATGTGACTTCTAATACATCCCATTGTTTAGGTAGTAAATATTAGTATTATAACTTGGCTAAAATAGGCACTTGAATGAGGGATAGGTGTCCATCATGTAAACATGTACTATAGGTGGTTTGTCATCTAATGGTATGAAGATTTAGTTTTCTTGAACAGGTATTTGAAACATTTGTAGAATTTCAGATTGTCCAACATCAATCTTGTTTCTACTACTCTGTGCAAGAAAACCTGATCCGGTGCTTTGATTAGATGCCTGAAGATTGATACCCAGTATATTTTGATTGATAAACTTTATATTTATTCTGAGTTTATTTGGAAGAAAGTATGAAAGGAAGTAAAAAGGCATGAACATTGTCAATTTCCTTTGTTTACTCAGATGCAAGAGAAGAGAAAAAATCTTCCCATTCAAATCTTCCATTTTATTTTTGTTCCAATTGTGCACAAGTGGAGAGAAAGCAAGCTTGATCTTCTAAATATAGATGCAATATATGTGATATGGTTTTCCTCCTTTCAGCTCTGTCCAAGTAAATAAGATGGGTTAAAAAGAATTGAAGCGAGATATTCAAGCAGTGGAAGGAGGATATAAAGTGCATAGTTTAAATGAGGCAAAAAAAAAAAATCACACTATCTTCCTTCTCTGCTTATTTGTCAATCTTGCTAATTTGTAGACAACTGAAAGGAAGAAATTGATGTTACATACATATGCTTTCTTTTACATCACTTGGGTGGAAATAAAATGGAGTTGGAGGACGGAATTAGATTGGTCTCTTCTGTGTAAATTGGAGAAATTAATATCTTACTTTCCTTTTTTATATTTTCATCCTAGTAAAGAGTAAAGACACCAACTTTTTCACTTCTCTCCTCTACTTTATTTCCTCCAAATAAACATAACAGATTATAATTTTGATAATTTGGAAGTTAGAAATTTGTTGCTAACAATTAAAACAATTGAGTACCACAAATAGTTGGGACTAACATGGCTTCTTGTTATTGCAATCAAACAAGAAAGCATAAACCAATTTCAGGTATTAGTTAGGTGTTACCAAATATTTTATGCTATTACCAACAACAGCTATTTAACTTCTTTGATTATTGTGTTTTAAGGAGAGCTTGATGTAACCTTTTGAACAGAATGATGAACCAATCGTGGAGGATGACGAGGAAGATGATGACGATGACGACGACGACGATGATGATAAAGAAGATGAAGGTATTATACTACATTCGCTGCTCCAACAAGTGTTCTTTTTGAGCATTTGTGATGCTCTTGTGCAACTAAAGCAGAGTTTGAATATATAATATTCTAAGGTGGTATATCTGTTGTTGTTTTTCCAAAATTAAAAAATGAACTCTAGACAGCATACATGGGCAGTGTGTTCCATTCTGTTATTTGTTCCCCTGAACCAGTTCTTATAATCCAGAGCTATGATGAGAATCCAGTTTATGTTTATTTGTATAGTTTTAGTTTGATAAATTTCAACTTGATAGTTTATTTTGTTTAATAAAATCATACCTACTTGCACGAATCTCTCCATAAGTATTAATATTTTAAAATCCTTTTTACCATCCTATAATTGTTATTTTAATGTGAAGCATGCTAAATTTATTGTATGACAATTATTGTTGCATTTATGCAGTAGTCACTTCATTTTTCTTCTAAATCAATTATCTATAAACAATTGGTTTATGGTGCAAGATTTTGTTTTCCAAAAAATTTTTCTTTTTCAATTAATTATAGTGGCTGTCATAAAAAAGAATTATGTTAATATTAAAAATAGATTAAAAAATTGTGAACTAAAATTTCTTTAATATCTGTTGTGTACTATAGATTATTTTATATACAAATTGTAAATATTTCATTTATATTCGAGTCTAATTTAAGTAGTTGTATGCATGTACGAGAATTGGGAAGCTATAGCTTGTTATTCATCTTGATACTGAAATGCGTAGTTGGCAAGTATAACAAGTTACAGTCGTTAGTATCTGTTATAGATGCCTCCATTCCTTGAGCTGCTCTTTCATCAACCCATGGTGATTCTCCGTTGAATTTTCTTTTCGAACTTTATTAAAATTTACATTTTTGCTAATTTGTATCTTCATTATATGATCCTATTGTAGACTGTATTTAGTACAATCTTGTTTCATAAAAGACAGTTACCAGCTCTTTTTCTTTTTTTTTTTCTTTTGTTTTGTTTTCTTTGAAAGACTATAAAATGGTTAGCTGGTTTCTGTCTTAATACTCTTCTGGTTTGTTAATTTACTGTTTTAAAAGAGATCAATTTTACTTTTAGCTTCTGCTGTAGCGCTACACTAAAGTGAAAATATGGTTGTAATATTTCAACCTGGACATATTGAAATTAATATTCTTGGAAGCTACAAAATCCTGTAAAACTTCTATTCGTGTTTCCTTTTAAGTTATACCATCATTTTTTATACTTAGTTATTATGTTTGTGTATCTTCTAAATTTAATGTTAGACATGGACGTCAAGTGACATAAGTTAATATATGCAGGGCAAGAAGGTGATGGTTCTGGAAGGTCAAAACAAAGCAGGAGCGAGAAGAAGAGTAGGAAGGCTATGCTGAAGCTCGGTATGAAGCCAGTACCTGGTGTCAGCCGCGTAACAGTAAAGAAGAGCAAGAATGTAAGTCAATGAGTTATTATTACTATTTTTTCTGATATCTTTAAGAATTTTAAAGTGACTTCATTCTTCATTCATGGAAATCCAGATACTATTTGTTATATCGAAACCTGATGTCTTCAAGAGCCCAACTTCAGACACCTACGTTGTGTTTGGAGAGGCGAAAATTGAGGATCTAAGCTCACAGTTGCAGACTCAAGCTGCCGAGCAGTTCAAGGCCCCGGATTTGAGTCACATGATATCAAAACCTGAGCCATCTACCGTCGCACAGGATGACGAAGAGGTCGATGAGACTGGTGTCGAGCCAAAGGACATCGAATTGGTAATGACCCAGGCTGGGGTTCCCAGGTCCAGGGCTGTCAATGCGCTCAAAGCTGCCGAAGGTGATATCGTCACTGCAATCATGGAACTTACAAATTAGTGCTTGAAGCCTTTATCTGAGGGATCTCTAGACAATATCATTGCGACTGGTGAAGTTTGAGGATCAGTTATGGCCGGAAATCAACTGGTGCTCTTCTAGTATCACAACTGTCTAGTTTATTTCTTTATGTTTACTATGCTTGCTATTTTCAAATATTTCTGAGGATTGTTCTCGCCATGGTTAAGTTGGAACGAAAACCCGTACACTAAGTCGAATGTTTCCAACTAAAACCGAGCGGATAAACTGATTGCATATCAGGACTGAATAGGCCGAATTTTGCTTTCGATTCATGAGACTTCTGGTCCTCGTGGAACATGCCATAAATGTACACCTCGATCTCACCGGACCTGGCCGGCGTTCCTTTTCCGATGCGCCTGATCGGATTCTGGTTATACGTCTGTGTGTTTTCTGTGCTTGGCCCAGCTACACCTTGTGATGGCCACCCAGTCTCTGCCACCACCACGGGCACCTGCGGCGCTCCCTCCCTCTTCAGTGCCGCGTAGAAGGGGTCGACCAGCGAGTTGAAGGGATATGTGTATGCGAACGTGTCATCTATCCAGACGGCGGGGTGATTCATCAAAGCGTACGAAAGCGACACCATGCTGTTGTTGCCGGAGTGGAGGGGGTAAGTGTAAAAGCTGACTAAGAACGGAGAACTGGTGTCGGCCGAGAAGGCGTCATTGGAGGGCAGAAAGGTCGACCCGAGGACCCCGGTGTCCACCGTGAGACGGTCATCCAGGCCGGCAGATTCCAGAGCGTGGTGGAGGTTGCGCATGGCGGGGAGGACGTATTGCGCGTCGCCGTCCATTATAAATTTTTTAATTAGCCCGGTATGTCTCTTCTTTATATTATCATACACTAATTTTGTATAAATTTTTTTATATAAAAAGTAATAATTTATTTTAAATTTAGTCAACCTTGAATAAAATGGTTTCGCGCTCCGTTCTTGGCATGTCCATGATCAGCTGGATGCCAGAGTTCCGTAGCGCTCGCAGAGCGGCCTGGTCAGGGCCGTACAGCCTCATCCTACCGATATTGTGGGAGCGGTAGAGGCTCACGACGGCGCTGGGCTCAGGGAGATTATTCCCCTGCATGCCGTAACCAGGGGCGGATTCAAAGGGGGGCGGCATCAGCGGTCGCCCCCTCTTGCGGGTAATAGAACTCTTAGTAATATGAGATTTCATCGATGAAGATAGAAAATATTGTCTCTTATTCCACGTAAAAATCATTTTTTCATGCTTGAATTCCGGATCCGCCACTGGCCGTAACAAACTCCGACGAGCTGAATTCAACGGAGCGAAAACAACCTCGTTAAAGTTCAATTTTGATATCTCGAAAACAGAGAGAGAGAGAGAGAGAGAGCGAGAGAGGAAGAAAGATCAAGTACTTGCTGGAGCTGTCGTCAAAGTGAAGGACAGAAACAACGCAACGAAGGTAATCATCGTCGAGAGATCGATGTTTATTTTAGGGTAAGAAGATGGAGGAAGATTGCCAATGTAGAGGTTTAATTGATCGTCTCTGTGGAGTTGTGATTGATGGCCTACCTGCTATTGTAGACCTCGAATCTATAAGGTCAAGAAATTATTATGTCAATGGATGATACAATTCAACGCGCATGTGATTTTTCTTGTCAAATTTTCTAGTTCAGAATAATCAAAACTTGTGCGGATAATTTTCTAGTCAAATTTTAATGTCATTTTACTGAATTGCGCGTGCAAGCAGGGATGGAGCCGGGGGATCTCCTGGAGCATTTTTTGTGATCCAGAGATGTACCATTCGTATTTGCGGTCGGATCGTGGTCGCGATCCGATCGTAATTGGTTGCGATCCCTTCCTGGGTTCATCGTCCCCATCAGGTTATAGTTTTTGTTCAGAGCGGACGACCAGAGGCCGTTCGGAGGAAACCCTCGCTCGACGCCTAATAATCTGGCCACTTATCCACCACCGGAGGTCTTCGGGGGGCCTCTGGCCGCTCGCTTCGAATAAAAATTATAACTTGATGGGGGCGATGAACTCAAGAAGGGATCACAATAATTTGCGGCCGGATCACGATCACGATATGACCGCAAATACGAGTAGTATATCCCCTAAGTCATAAAAAAATTGTCCAGAAGATTTGTTTTACGTACCAGAGATATAGAGGTTAAAAAACTAAACATTGAATGGAGCATATATATATATATATATATATATATATATATATATATATATATAAGTTTTGGGATTTATTATTTCACATACTTAATTTTCATAATAAAAAATCATTCAGCTCATTTTCATTATACCCTTTCTTTCACGGAATAATTATATATGTATTTACGTACATATCCCTAAATTTTTGTCATACCCATTCAAAAATTTACTATTCTCAATTTATAATATTGAATTCAAATCTAATAATATGAATACATTTAGAAGACTCCTAGAATATATTGATTTTGATTTGAAATAATTCAAAATTTTTTAGGTCTATTAGTCAATTTCGACTAAAAGTGATTGATGGATTTGTAGTATTTAAGAATTTAATATCTTCTTAACAAGGGAATCTTAAGAATTCATTGATGGTATTGGCTAGTCAGTATTATTGTGCTAGGTCTCATTAGTATGTGATAAATTTTATCAAGTCTTTGTAAGTTTAAAAATTCATTATTTATACTATTGAATTTAGGTTTAAGGGTATGAATATATTAAGAAGACTTCCAAAAGTACATTAGTTTTAGTTTAAAGTGATTTGAAGTTTCCTAGGCCAATCAATTAGTTTTGTCTAAAATTGATTGATGAATCTACACCATTCGAAAATTCAAAATTTTAATATTTTTGAATCAATCCTAAGAATCTACTTATGATATTGGTTAGCGAGTATTATTATCCTAAGCCTTATAATAGGTTTGTGAAAAATTTTATCAAAAAATTTACTATTCTTGATTTATGTTGTTGATTCAGATATGATGGCATAGAAGAGGTTTCAAGGAGCACATTGATTTAGGTTTGAAGTGATTTAGAGTTCTAATAGTTTTTGAATAAGAGGAGTCCTAGAAACCCATTGGTGGTGTTGATTAGTGATTATTATTGTCCTAGGTCTTATAATAAACTTATGACAAATTTTATCATACCTTTGCAAATTTTAAATTTACTACTTTCAATTTATGCTGTCAAATTTAGATATGAGAGTATAGGTACATATTTACGTTGTCGAATTCAGATATGAGAGTATAGATACATTAAGAAAGTTACAAGAAGTACATTGATTTTAGTATGAATCTACACCATTAAAAATTTGATATTTGTCAAACCAGAGGAGTCCTAGAAATTCATTGACGGTGTTGATTAGTAAGTATCATTGTCAAACCAGAGGAGTCCTAGAAAATTTTTATCAAGTCTTTACAAATTGAAAATTTTATTGTTCTCAATTTTCGCTATTGAATTTAAATATGAGGACATAAATGCAGTAAAGAGGTTTTCAAGAGTATATTCATTTTGGTTTTAAGTGATTCAAAATGGACCTAAAGAATTCTGAATCATTTTAAATAAAAACTAATGTATTCCTGAAAGTCTCCTTAATGTATATGTGCCCTCAAATTTGAATTTAACAATGTAAATTGAAAATAATGAATTTTTTAATAGATAAAGTAAACATTTAGTAATGCACACTCAAACGTATGTAATTATTTCGTTAAAGAAAGAGGAGGGTTATAATAGGAATTCGCTACATGATTTTGATGTTATGAAAGTTATGTACACAAAATGAGAAATCCTGAATCCCGTTTTAATAAAATGTCAAATTTGTAATATTTTCTATAAATATAATTTATAGATATTTTAAAATAATTAAATAAGTAAATAAAATGCATGGTAATTTAAATTTTGATCAAAATTAATGCATCATCAATTTTGAGTTATTTATTCACTTTGAAATCATACTTTGGACTCGAATATCTTGTTATAGTATATTTTTAAATATAAAATTTATGTAAAAATGATCATATAATAATTTTAGATAATAGTTCCTTTGATTATTTAAAAAAGTAGGAAGTACTTCAATGACCTACTATTAAATTGTATCTATATATTTAAATTTAAAATTTGAGTACAAAATAATCATGTCCACAGTTTAGAACCAAAATTGTTATATTTGGCTTGGCTCTTTAGAGGAGTCTTGCTTCCCCTTTTGCATCTTTTTGACCTTAGAACTTGCATCATCTTCTACTTTGCACCAAGAAAAAAAAAATCAGAGTCAACTTATCAGATTAAAATCAAGAGGGAGGATAAGGCTGCTACCTATAGGGAGATTGAACTTGCCCTTTGTAGGACTCAGCCCGAAATAATATAGGAGGTCGTCATGGATCGTGTAGTTGATGTTGAAGGCTTGCCTTCAAAAGGTTCAGGTGATGAAAGGAACACCATTTTAGCTAGTAGAGAGTGGAAGGCAGTGGGAGTCAACTGGAGTCTCAAACAATGGAACACCATAAAGGTTCCAATAAGGATACAAAGGGAATCAGGGGCGAACTTGTTTAGGGGATTGTGAAGTAGGCAACGACCTCTAACAAAAAGCGGTGGAGGGAGAAATGGAGGCCACTTTCAAATTGGCTCACAAAGACGACCAAGAATCCATCTGGTGGTGGCCTGGTGGGTGGGGGTGGTCAATATGCTTGGGGGATGATGAACTCATGGTTTGGAGGAACGTGGAGAGCTTGCTGAGGGGCTTGGTTTTCAGCTAGGGTGCTCAGAAATTAGGTGTTGTAATTCTACCATCCGAGTGTCAACTTGGCTACACCACTACTACTTGGTATCACAAGTGCTTGACAACTCTAGTACATTGATACGACATATAGTGGCTGGCCCAAGGATAGGGTGAGACTAATAGTTAAGGTGATGTGGTGATCAAGAGTCAAGAGGAAATAGCGGTCAAGATCGAGGAATACGTGTCCTAAAGGGCCATTGTCCCCATAATGGGGCTCGATCCCGTACTTTTCATGGAAATGATTCTCAATCTACCCTTGGTCAGTCCCAGCGCCGGTCTAACCACCAGGGCTCGGTCCCTCACTTTTCATGGGCAAGGCTCCTAGTCTACTCCCGGTCGACCCCAACGCTGGTCGGACCCCCAATGCTCAGTCTCTCACTTCTCATGGGCAAGACTCTCAGTCTATTCTCGATCGGCCCCAACGCCGGTCGAACCCCTGGAGTCAGTCTCTCACTTCTCATGGGCATGACTCTCAGTCTACTTCCGACCCTAACGCCGATCAGTCCTAGCGCTGGTCGGATTTCAGGACTTAGTCCCTCACTTTTCATAGACAAGACTCCCAATCTACTCCCGGACGGTCCTAGAGCTGGTCAGACCTCCAAGGCTCAATTTCTCACTTCTCATGGGCAAGTCTTCCAATCAACTCCCGGTTGGCCCCGACATCGGTCGAACCCCAAGGCTCAGTCCTTCACTTTTCGTGAGAATGACTCCTAGTCTATTCTCGATTGGCCCCAGTGCCGGTCGGACCCCGAGGACTCAGTCCCTCACTTCTCATGGGTAAGACTTCTAGTCTACTCTCAGTCAGTCCCAGTGTCGGTGGAACTCCCAAGTTTCAATCCCTCACTTCTCATGGGCAAGACTCCCATTCTACTCCCGGTCGGACCCCTAGGGCTCACTTATTCACTTCTCATAGCCAAGGCTTTCATGTAGGACCGTAAATATATTGGGGGCATGAATAGCATTTTTTCAAAAACTTGTGAATTAAAGCGAAGTACGAAGCGGAATAATAAAAGTAAGAAGCTAGAAAGAGAAAGACAATCACACGCTAACACAAGTAATTTTTTACTTAGTTCAGAGCGTTCGACGACTCCTACTCCAAGGCTCGTACTCGTTGAGTGCTTTCGTTGAGAAATCCACTAATAGTTCGAATGATTACAAAATTAAGTATAAGAACTACAAGAAAATGTTACCGACAACAGAGAAAATAAATAAATCTTGATTGTTGGTTGTCAGAGAAGCTTTACAGCGTCATAGATGCTTTTCCGGAGCACCATGCATGAATGAAACTCATACCAGAAGTGATGTTGAAGCTGCTGGTCGACATCCCTTTATAGAGGTCAATTCCGGGCGCCTAGAATGCCTCCGGGCGCACGGACTATGCTACGTGGCTCGACCAGTTGATGCGCTTCAACTCAGCTTTGGGATAAAATTTGCAGTCCGGGAGCCTGGGCCATCTCCAGGCGCCCAGACCATCTCCAGGCGCCCAGACCTCCCGAGTGCCTGTGGCACTCGCTCGGGAGAGCTAGTCTGGGAGCTCGGACCCCTTTTGGGCGCTCGAACTACTTTTTGTCTCTATTCTTCCCTGTAACAAAAAGTTTGTCCAGACAATAAAAAAATATATTTATCTTGTAAAACAGAGTTAACACAACATTAATAAAATAGGAGTAGTAATTATATCTCATCTCTCTGAGACCAGGATTTAGTCAAGGTCTCAACTTAGGTTTTCCAAATGGACCTAAGTTGGACCGACGTCTACAGTTCCCTTAACCGGAAATGCGTTCTCACTAGATCTCTCCTCCAGTTGCTTATCTTCACTTATCACTTGTAGTCACTTGACTTGCTTTTTGTTGGTGCAATATCCTTTAGGTCAAGGTTGACTGAGTTGACCAAGCTTGGGTCTTGGTCATAGTTTCGATGTTTGACAATACATGTAGACACATGGACAATGCAGGTGCAGTTGTTCATGTGGGGAGATTCTGATCAGGGATTGATCAGTGTGATTGAAGGAGAGTCAAGTAGGTCAAGAGTGACCGGATACCTGACTAGGAAGTCCTAACTGGTATGTTAGGCAGCAGAAGTGAAAGTCCTGGTGAGTGAAGCCAGGCAGAAGGAAAGCCCTAGTGAGTGAAGCTAGGCAGATTGGAAATCCTGGTGAGTGAAGCCAGGTGAAAGTCCTAGTGAGTGAAGCTAGGCAGAAGGAAATCCTGGTGAGTGAAGCCAGGTGAAAGTCCTGGTGAGTGAAGCCAGGCAAGGGAAAATCCAGATGGATCAAGGATGATCAGACATCTGGTGGAAGTCCAAGTAGGACAAGAGAGTGACCGGATACTTAGCACGACGAGTAAAGTCCAAGTGGGTCAAAGGGATTGACCAGACACTTGGTGGGAAGTCCTAGCTGGTCAAAGGAGTGACCAGATGCTAGGCATGATGTATCAACAGGTCAAGGTTGACCGGATGTTGGTTTGAGAGGCTTGGGACTTGGTTTTGGGCAAAAACCAAGTGCTGGATTGATCAGTGGATCGATCCAGGAGCTGGATCGATCAGTGGATCGATCCAGGAGCTGGATCGATCAGTGGATCGATCCAGGAGCTGGATCGATCAGTGGATCGATCCAGGCCTTTCCTAGCGAACAGAGAGCCTCTGGATCGATTTGTGGATCGATCCAGATGTCCAAATCGATCAGTGGATCGATTGGGACGCGGCTGCTTTGCGCGATAAGCGCTGGATCGATCCGTGGATCGATCCAGGCGTTTTTCCAGAGCACAGAGGCGCTCTGGATCGATCCGTGGATCGATCCAAAGCCTCCCCGATCGATTGGGAATATTCGAATCGATCGGGATCCGACCGTTGCGTCGTATTTGAGCTGCAGGCGTGCGTTGGCTGCGGCATCTCTTCTCAGATTCATCTCAGATCTCTCGCCAGCTCCTCCACAGCACTCACAAAGCTCAGATCGCTAGTTCTTGAAGGATCTTGGAAGTTCTCCAAGTCAAGAGGCGGATCAAAGCCAGGAAGAGAAGCTAGGGTTAGGGTTTTGTACTCATTGTAAGCTTGTATTTCTTGTATTCCTTCCCTCTCTTCTTGTATTGAGTCTTGTAGGGCTTCTCCGCTCTTGGTAGTTACCATAAAGGAGAGGTTTATTTAGTGGAGGGTGTGTGTGTTGGTGTGGATCCTTGGATTAGTCACCTCTTGTGAGGTGGATACCAAGTAAACCAACCGTGTTAGCGTTGTGTGATTGTTTCTTTGTATTTCCGCTGCACATCTTTGAAGAAACAAGCACCGCCGAGCACCGAGCGCACGCGAAGAGCTATTCACCCCCCCTCTAGCTACTTTTGGTCCTAACACTTTTGACCCACCAGGTCTTCCTGCCAGTTGTTAGGTTCTGCGGACCCAACTGAATTTCGACCGATTGTCAGGTCCCGCGAATCCAACTTGACTTCCCGTCTGATATCGGGTCCCGCAGACCTAGCTAGATTTCAGCTTGATGTCAAGTCCTTAAGACTCGTCAACTCCTACACACTTATAAAATAATTAGATCACAAGACACTCTAACTTTAATCCACTTATCATTAATTAAAACTTGAGTTAGATCATTAGTACAAATTACACTAATAATCTCTCCCTTTTTGATGCAATGACAACCTAAGTTAAAGTTAAAAAATAATATTAAAGGATAATATGTAGAAAGCAAAAAAATGATCTAAATTAGTTTCGAATTTGAATTAGCTGATCAAGTTTGTTTGTTATTTTTCTACATTAACCCTTACCCTTCCCCTTTGGCATTCATAAAAAAAATTTAAGATAACATGAGGGCAAGCACAAGACAAGTAATGCAAAAATTAACTGAAAGTAAGTACTTTAATTTGTAGATCTCAGACTTGGGGAGATGTTGAACAAAAAGTTCTAAGTTAATCTTTCAAAAAATTTATAAGGAAATTGAAGATATTTGAGTAGATTTTTCAAAAATTTATAAGTAAAGTTCTGAGAAAACTTCAAAATTTTCTAAGTAAAATTTTTCAAACATTTCTAAGAAAATTTTTGTCAAAGATTTCTGAGTAAATTTTTTCAAGAAATTCTAAGTAAAGTTTTTCAAGAATTTTTAAGTACACTTTTTTAAAAAATCCAAGTAAACTTAAAAAATTCTTAAGTAGACTTTTCAAAAATTTTCTAAGTAAATTTTTGTAAAGTAATATCAAAGAAAAATTTTCTAAAAGAGATTTTCAAGGTAATTGTAAAGAAATATTTTCTAAGAACAATTTTTAAAATAATTTTAACAAAATAGTTTTCTCAGAAAGATTTTTAAAGAAATATTTTTCTTAAAAATTAACTTTAAAGAAATAATTTGAAAGAAATGCTTTCAAAAGTTTTTAGGTAAACGTTCCAAAAAAACTTTAGCAATTATATATATTTTTTAAAAAAATCAGGTTAGAAATATTTTCAAAAGAATTTTAAGAGTACGTATTCAAAATAATTTTACAAATTTCACAAATGATCTGATTTTCAAAAACTTTTAAAATTATGTATTTCCCAAAGCAAATAATTTTTCCAAGATGTGTTCAAGGTAAGTTGCAAATTTTGAAAGGGATTTTTCAAATTAATGTTTCAAAGAAATTTCATAAATTAATTTTAAAAATATGTACAAAATATATTTCAGAATGAAGTGAAAATAATTTTCAAAGTAGTTGAACCCTTTCTCCCCCTTAAGTTAACACTCCCCTTTAATTCGATTAGAGTATGTTAAATTTTGTAACATATTTTCAAGGCTCTTTCTCCCCCTTAACTTAGCACTTTCTAATTATTTTTGTTAGCACTAAGAAATTCTACCTAAGTGTTTAGGGGATTTAGTGTTGAGAATATTAAGGAAAACATATTATTAAAAAAACTAGTATTTTCAATTAATCATCTATTAAGTTTGATTAACCATTAATTATTTAAATTAATCATTTAATCAATTATTAACCTTGGATTAAGTTAAGAAAATAATTTGTCACTAACTCAATAATAGTTAATCATTATCAATAGTTTATTGATTAACTTTTATTTAACTCAATTCAATAATTTAATACTTATTTGATTAAAACTTAAATTTCATATTCATTTAATAATGAAAGTATTAGTTTTAATTTAATTTTTTATTTACTTCATCTTTAAATTTTGATTAGATTTAAATTAAGTTTCGTTAAATTAGGATTACTAAGTTTAGAGTCAGTATTAATTTAGAGTTAAATTTGTTAAAGTGATTAAATAAAGTTAAGTAAAGTTAAGGTTCAATTTCAAACAATCATTAATTAAGATAAATTATTAATTAGGTTAAATTAAGGTACTAATCAAGTTTAGTTAAGTTTTTAATTAAAGTTGACATAAGTTCTTAATTAAGGTTAGATTAAAGTTAAATTCAGATTAATGTTTAGAGTTTTAAATTCAATTAAGTTTTAATTATTTACTTATTTAATTAAGATTAAAGTTTAAATTAATTAAATTTTAATTGATTTAATTATTTGTTAATTAAGATTTAAGTTTTAGGTTAAGTGTCACAATGATATTTTAAAAGAATTTTCAAATATTTTTAAAAAATTTAAAAGATTTTTTAAAAGATTTAAAATAATGTTTAAAATATTTAAAATAATTTTTAAGAGAATTTTAAAAAGATTTTTAAAATTTTTTTAAAAGGATTCTTAAAATAATTTTTAAAAGAATTTTTGAATGAATTTTTAAAATAATTCTTAAAATAATTTTTAAAAAGATTTTTAAAAGGATTTTTTAAAATATTTTTAAAATAATTTTTAAACATATTTTTAAAAGAATTTTTTAAATAATTCTTAAAATTTTTTTTAAAGAATTCTTAAAATAATTTTTTAAAAATGTTTTTAAAAAACTTTTTAAAAGAATTTTAAAATAAATTTTAAAAGGATTTTTAAAAGAATTCTTAAAATATTTTTAATAAATTTTTTAAAATAATTCTTAAAATAAATTTAAAAAATATTTGTAAAGGCTTTTTAAAACAATTTTTAAAAGGATTTTTAAAATAATTTATATGTAATATGTTAATTAACATATGTTTAATTCAATTTTGATTTTAAGGTTTAATTAAATTAATATTAGTATTTATTTATTTTTATTTTGAATTTAATCCTTATTATTCTCACCCGGTCTAAGTTTTAAGACAAAGGGATCATTTGATTTTGTGAGATGAGTTAAGTTAAATTTTAGTGTTTGGTTTAACTTGTGTTAGATTCAAGTTTAGCTTTGGGTTCAATAACAGACATTTCTTTCGATAAACGTTTAAGTTATGGTGAGCCACCTTGACATTATTAGAGTAACCACACCATCAAAATTTTCCAAATAATCCTTACCACTGAATTTACTATAAGACTTTGGTCTAACCAGCTAGGGTTAGTAAGAGATAGTTTCAGTTAGTTCCACTAAACCAAATGCACCCGGTCGAAGCCATATTTTCCTAGACATGCATAGACAATGCTTCCCTAACCTACTATCATCCATAACTTCTCTAGTGATATTTGTCAAATTAAACTTTTGTCTCTAATTAAACTAGTTCTAAATTACTGTCAACCGGGTAAACTATTATTTTGAAGGCGTCAGCTAATTTGGTGCCTCCTCCTAAGTTATTGAACTTGGGTTATGTTAAATTAAGTTTGATTAAGTTTTAGCCAAGGTTTAATTACTTGTAATTTATGTTCAATTTAAGTTTTTAATTTTGAATTAATTAAATTGATAAAATTATCCTTCTTTAAAGGGTGCACTTAATATTTAAATTTTCTTTCACTTTCAATTTTATTAATTTAATTGAATTATCTTTCTTTAAGAGATTATTTTTAATACTTAAGTTTTTATTAATTTTTAATTTCAAATTAGTTAAATTGTTTGAATTATATTTTTTTAAAGATTTATCTTTAATGTTTAACATTTTATTAATTGTTAATTTTGAATTTGCTAAATTATCTTTGTTTAAAATGTTATCTTTAATTTTTAATTTTTAATTTGTTAAATTTAGTTTTGATTTTATACTTATATATTTTTTTTCATCTTTTAAGTGTATATTATTAGTTGAATTTGTTAGATTAGTTTTATCTGTTTTTTTATCATTAGGATTTAAATTTTTGTTAATTGGATTATCTATTTTGGATAGAATTTTCTATATTGATATTATCTAGATTATTAAATAATTTATTAAGATATTTATTGATTTTATCTAAATCTATTTTCTCATTTTTAAGTTTTAAATTTAAATTTATTTTAATGTTTAAATTAATTATTTTTGAATTTTTATTTAATTTTAAATTTTCTAAATTAATTAATTTATTTGAATTGATTTGGTCAATCTTCTGTTTGACCAAGTCAAGGTTGATGCTGATTTGATCGAAATCTTGATTGACTCGATCAAAATCTAGATTGTTATGCACCATACTAGGGATAATTTTATAATTATCTAGCTTATTATACACATTATTTAATTCTCTACTAATAGGGGTTTTTTGGTAAATTGAACTAACCTCAAGTGCAACCTCTTAATTTTGTCAACTTCTTCATTGGATTGGACTCAAGCTTGGATTCATTTTTGTCTTGTTCATCCAGCTTCAAAGGCTCCTCATGAAGCTGGGTTATATTAGCTCATAACTTATAAGCATCTTTGTGTTCTCCATTTCTACATGTAATCTTGTTAGGTAATAAATTTGAAATTAACTTGATTTCCTTTTTATTTGACTACGAATGTTGGGTAGATTTCTTCAATGCAATGTTGTAGTCGAAGTCGTCCATCATAACGAAGCTCTCCATCTAACACTTCCATATTTTGAAGTAGTCCTTGTCGTACGATAGAAGTTCGTGAATGCATTCACCCTAACATCTCTTTGTGCATTGATTCTCTTGCACAATACAATTTTAATAAGATATTCCAAGACTAATGACAAAAGGCCACTACGCTCGCCTCCAGTGTAGTAAATAACAGGTGGCTACAAGCCTATTGAGGCCCTTCCTCCCCGTTAACTTATTGAGAATCTCTTCCGGGTGCCCGTACCACTTTTTTTCTCTTTTCTTCCTTGCAACAAAAAATTAATCCAGACAACAGAAAAATATATTTATCCTGTAAAACAGAGTTAGCACAACATTAATAAAATATGAGTAGTAATTAGATCTTATCTCTCTGAGATTAGGATCTAGTCAAGGTCTCAACTTAGATTTTTCAAATGGACCTAAGTTGGACTGATGCATACAATTCCCTCAATCGGGAATACGTTATCACTGGATCCCTCCTCCAGTTGCTTACCTTCACATACCACTTGCAGTCGCTTGATTTGTCGTTGACCCACCAGGTTTTCTCGTTAGTTGTCATGTCCGACGGACCTAACTAGACTTCAGTCGGTTGTCAGGTTTCGCGGACCCAACCGAACTTTCCGTCAGATATCGGGTCCCGCGGACCTATCCGAACTTCGCACTAGCTAGCAAGTCCCGCGGACCTAGTTGGATTTCAGCCTGGTGTCATGTCCTCAAGACCCGTCAACTCCTACACACTTGGTAAAATAATTAGATCACAAAACACTCTAACTTTAATCCACTTGTCATTAATCAAAACCTGAGTTAGATCATTAGTGAAAATTACACCCAACATTCCAGTCTACTCTCGGTCGGCTCTAGCGCCAGTTGGCCCCAGCGCCGGTCGAACCCCAGGGCTCACTCCTTCATTTCTCACGGGCACGACTCTCAGTCTACTCTCGGTCGTTGTCCGTTCCAGTCAGACTATCACAGGAGACAACGTTGTCAGGGAATCACAATCATCTGTCAAAGAATAACGACTACTTGTCAGGGAATATTTCGATACTTTGCCACATGCACATGCGGAACCTTCCTCTACCCAATGGAAGTCTGTCGTACATCCTTCATCACTCGACATGCTTTGACACTCAACATTCTCTGATGTCTCATTATTACGGAGGTTATGAGAAACAATATAAAAAATGGTCCTCTCTGTTGACTATGTATGCGTTCACACACGCATCTACTATAGTTCTAATTTTTGGTACACTTTTCACTCGGTCTCTTTCTGATTTGAGCGTCGGAATGCTTATACCAGGGACCTCTTCCTTAATTCTCGCTCTAATGCCCCCGTGTGCTCTTTATGTGTGCATACCACATTCGATCGTATTCCTTGCCCCGTGCGAAGATCTAAGGCCTGCAATGTACTTTCACGGATCCTTCCATTCGACTCAACTTCTGGACGAAATCATACACCATCTGACTCAGCAACCTCAATGCCTAACTCAGCATCTCGAGTCCCCCACGTAGCTTGATAGTCTAAGCACTCCGATTTAGCATCCCGAGTCATCCTTGCAACTCCTCTCCAAAATGCCCCATGCGACTTGAGACCCAAGTCCTTAAAGCACTTCGCTCGGGGTTGGCTCGGAGCTCTATATTGAAGGAGCCATCCGTATTACTGAGCAATGAGCATGGCCCTCAGACCCGTCTCAATGCATAGGCCATATGCCTAGGGCCCCAATATTACTGGGGCCCATTGATTAAATAATTAAGTAGACATTAAAAATAAATAAATTAGGTCATTAATATTAATGCATGATAACATACACATTAATAAATATCATGTTAACTTATTAATTACATCTTATCAATTAATTCATTATTCCTATTTATACCTTACACGTATCCTTATTTCCTCATCATTACAATTAGCTAAGATTTTATTTTATTTAATCTTATTTCCTCATAATTATACTTAGTCCAGAATTTATTCTATTTAATTATATATCTTATAAAACTAATAAACTCTTTCCTTCTCAATATCTTTAAAAAATCCTAATTATTCTCTAACCAGTGCTTCGTGCCTATTTCTTTTCTGATCATTAATTTTGTACATTTATACTCTCGTCGGTATCTTTTTTTCTTTTCTCATCAGTAATTCTGTAAGTTTATGCTATCTCGTCGGTGATACTCTAGAACACTCTTCTTCTCACTCGTTGATAATATTTCTTTCTCACTCTTTCTTTTTCTTCCTCAATAATAACATGAATGAGGGATTTTTTTTATCCCGACGACAACGTAAATTAAAATGCGAAAAAAAATCAAAATTAAAATTAATAAAATTTTATTTACATTTAATAATGTCTCAAAAAAATTAAATAATTTAACAATATTAAAAAAAAATATCTAAATATTAGCGAGAAAATTAAATTTTATAAAAAATAATATATTATTTTTTAAAAAATAAATCATTTTTTTAAACCGGTCATTCTTAATCTCAAATTCAAATGAAAAAAACTTGAACAAAAAATTTAAAAATATATTAAAGGACTTTTTTTATTATTATTATTATTATTATTATTATTATTGCCTAAAACCTCGGAGTATCTTGAGACGCCCTGATGGCCCTTGTAGGGATGAGCCGTAACAGAACATGACCCTACTAACCCAAGCATCGGAGAGATTCACTGGACTACTCTGGCACCCTTTGAACTCAAGCATGGACTGCTTTGGTGCCCTTTGACACATGTTAATGCACACAGGGAGCTTTATGTCAGCAGCCAACAAAGAGCCAGATTTTGAATCCATCAAGATCCATCTGATTGAAAACAATAAATCACTAGAAGTTGTATACCTATTTTCTGCACCCATTCAATGGAACACAAAGGAGTAACAATTGTCCTGAGAATGTTCTTTGGCTATTTGCAAGGCACACTAATCCATTATCTGATTATGATTTCAATAAACTGAAACTTCCAATACAATGTCTAATTATGAGCACGATCAATTCCAATTAGAGAATATTACATGAATAATGTGCCTTCAGCTTCACAAAAAATCTTACTAAGCTCTTCTTTGACTTCAAGATCAGCAAATGAAAATTGAATGGCACTTCGAGCAAGAATAAACATGTCGCGCTTGTTTAGTCCTGCATAATTAAAATACAATAATGCAGTAAATATAAAGGTTGGTAGATATGCTTTGTGATAAAGATGGTGATTAACACACCAAATGTTGAGGCAGCAAGATGGTACTCGTTTGACAGAGATGTTGAGAAAAGGCCAGAATCATCAGTGCACAGTGCCACTGGATGGTTGACTTTGTAAATATCAGCTGCACAGTCATGTTCTATCACTGTCTAATGAAAGGTAATGCATAAGCCCGAACTTAAGAAAATGAGGTACCGACCAAAATGATGATTGGATAAGGAAGAGAGGCGTTCACTTTGGATATTTGATGTTAAGCATATCTCAACCTGCGATACATACGTGGGATTTGAAGCAAAATATAGGGCGCCAAGCTAGTGAAAAAACAAACTAAAAAGAGACTGGGCATATGGAGATTATTACTGGGATCCTTAAGACTTTCACCCTCGTCCATTCCTCTTCTTTAAGGAAGCAAGCATGGCCTATTCGTTGGGGGCAAAAATCGATCATTGCTTTGATTTCCTTGTGGTTTGGCACCTAAAATCTCTAAGTCATTACATTGAACTAGTTAATCAGTTTGAAAAATTAGTTTGAAACAGCAATAAGCTTGATGACACACCTCTCCACAATGGAGAGTAATAGGAAGCCCTATCTCTTTAGCATGCTTCAGTGCGGGAAGGAAAGTTTCCCTGCAGATCAAAAGCGATGTAAGAACCTGGAAACTGCATTTGCTATATTATAATTACATTGCATGCACAATTTACCATTCACCGACAATAGGATTGCCAGAGAGATCAAGTCCAACCACACCAAAATCCTTCAGTTCCCTTGCAAGCTTGACCTATAAAATTGATTAATGCCTTTGTAAGTAGCATTCAGATTGAATGATTTGACTGATAAAAAAAAATGCAAATATAGTCCTCTGATAGTACTGTTTCCATTGCAGATGCAGTGGTCTCACGGCGATCAATACTCAGAAGAAGGCGCACATAAATTTTCTTCCTCTTGTTGCAGTTGCTTATACAATTTACTGGTGTAGTTTCGGAAAGAGGTAAATTGTTTGCACCTGATGTTACAAAAGCAACATCAACAGTATCAACTGCTTGTATGCCATTAATGACTGCTTTCATATATGAGAGCTTTGTCATTCCTTTAGATTCATTTTGCTGCAAGATCAGCATAGTGTCATTGCTTAATTGCTCAATATCTTTGAAAACATGTTCGTCCCTTGTGCACAAATACCTTTGGAGTTGTTCTTAGTTCAAGATAAACAACATTCTCAGCAGCAAAATCTTCAATGACCTAGAAGACAGCAAGATGCAGAAGTATGACAGAGAGTGGACTGTGTTACAATCATGCAATTGATGTACCTCCTTAGTAATTCTTGTCACAGTTTGATGGTCAGTGGTAAGTATGTGAAATAAATCAAAAAGCTTGAAGCACTCTGGCAAAGACCGTCCATCTGCAGCAAATATGACATGAAAACAATATCCAGAGCTATCAGTGACTGATCATAATTATTGCAAAAACTAGCTACCGTATTAGTATTCGATTTTGTTAATAAGTAACTATCATATTCTTGAATTATTGTGAAAATTATTCTTAAGATCCTACCTTCATATTGTAAAGTCAAATGAAAACAGTCTCTTTTTTACATCCAAAAAGGGTGAGAGAGAGATCCCATGTTGGCCCTTCCTAGCTATCATTTTCTTCATTATCCTAAAAACTATAGTTGAGATTTTCCCCTGATATTATTGAAACATTTTAGCTATCATATAGTCTCATTTTCTTTTATTGCAGAATAGGTGCCAAGATCCTACTAGGTAGATTTTTTATACACGTAAATGGAGAGAATTAACAATAATCTAGCATAACAAAGATGATATTCTTCATGATAAAAGAAAAAACAAAATAATGTTCAAATTAGAAGAAGCTTTTCACTATAATTCAGACAAATTATCAATGGAAGAATTATACTCCCCCATAATTCAACAGTCGGGCAAACCTAAGTTTACTGCAATATTTACAATGCACATCATGATAAGTGCCAAATTTAGAAAGATGCAAAGATTTCTCTAACCAAGTTCAAGTGACTTATGTAAGTGGAGGCAGAATTTAAATCGTTGTTATATCATTGAGCTCAGGATAAGTACCACAAAGACATGATTAGGCAAGAAGAACCACCTAAGAAGGGGTAACAGGGACAATCAGGCTTTCCATGTTAAGGTAGTTGTAAAAGTGAATGATGGTAAATAACACCTATGTCCAGTGGGAAGAAATAATGAAACTGCTGCTGTATCCGTGGAAGAAATGAAGGAAAGGTGTAAAAAAACAAAAAAAAAATGAAGTAGCATTAGACAGAAATATGAAAGTTGTGTTTTGTCAAAAAATTAACAGGAAATATTGAGATTCTAAACAATAGTTCAATTTATCTCCAAAACAATAACTGAATCAAGGAAACCAGAATACTTCAGTATCACTTACTTTTCATGATAACATGTACTACATCTTCAAAATTAATGACACCTTCATCTCCCAATACTTTTGCAAGCTCTCTGTAGAAGTTAGGGAAAGACACAGATAAGATTAAATTGGGTAACTCAGTGTTTTTCTAACAGCATCACTTAGTAGGATAATGCCACCCCATGAAGGCTATTACCTTTGCTTACATTGTGTTTAATTGAATAATTGGATTCATCATTTAATGCATCTTGATGCAAGCATAACCCACAACTATCAATATATTGGGCTATTAAATTATTGTATTTAAACATTCATCTCTGCATCATACCAAAAGCCACAGTTGTAATAAAGGCGTACATAAAGAACAAATTCTTAAGTTAAACCATCAAATAGAGAAGTCAACCTATTTTTTTCAATGTATGTATGGGTCAATGCCACATTGTATATTAAAGAAGTGAGATTAGCGCAGCCACCATAGTATAAACTCCATGAATGCATCTTATGAGAAACATTATCTAAACACCCTACCATATTATCTGCCAAGTTTGTCATAGCTGTTTTTGTTTCTTGTCTTCATCCGTTAGTTAAATATAGTTTCTTTTCGTCATGAAAATCAGGTGAACTCCCACAGTATGCAAAACGCTCATTATCACAAATTCAGTAATTAAAAAAAAGGCAAATGCACAATGCTATGTGAAATAGGGAATTATCCAAGCCATGGCTAGGTTTTCGCAGGCAGCCATTCCGGCGGACATAATCTGCCTTGAAGAATTTCCAAATAATGTCCACCTCAAGTATTCAATATTACTCCTCAAATTCCATGGTATAAAGGAAACATTTTTCATACTTGTAGAAGAACCTAAAACCCCATCGAAGTCATACATATCGGTCCGACAGGCACAAGGAATTAGAATCGTTTCAACGATGGGCGGCCGATGATGAAATACTTGTACATCGACAAGTCCCACGGCACACAGTGAGTGATCCAGAGAGAGTATGAAATGATAGCACGGACGTTTCGATGGCAGATCCCTAGGTATGGATAGATGAGTTAGTTAGTAGGGAAAGAGATGGGCGAGATCTCACAGCAGGGTTGAATCTCTGACGGAGCCATTGAGGTGGGCATGGAGCTCGATCTTGGGCAGCAGTTTGCACCATTCCGGCAGCTCCATGTCTCCACCTGCGTCCATCTCTTCTTCGCCGTGGTTTGCTCAACAGGGGAGCGGCCTTTATGGACGGGCTCAGTCACGAGGGACCGTCGCTGAAAAAACAAAAGCCAAATTGCTAAAATTTCAAAAGTACCCTTAAAAATCGTAACATATTTTCTGAAAAGTACGCAGACAATTTAATTTCTTTTAAAATACCCTTAAACTTCTCAGAAATAACAGACAAGACAGTCGATTATCCGCTAGCGTAGGCTGGAAGACATAAATTGCATACGAATTTGGAAGTGGAGCCCGCTCTCTTCTACCCTTTTTTTTTTGCCGTTATTTTGTAAAATTTATTCCTTTTTTAGCAAAAGTAAAAAAAAGGGTGTCGTTTCAAAAAACAGAAAAGAAAAATCTGAAAATAGAATAAGTTCCGTCTTTGGAAAGGCCTCTGCTAGAGCCTCTTGCATCCTTTTCCTAAAATCACAAAAGCCTTCGTGGAGCTCCCGGGCACGGGACAAGTGGCAAGGCACCAGGTTAATATAAAAAATATCTTCGTGGATTAATGGTTGGAGCATGTTCGTGATAATATAAATTAAATAGCGGATTAATGTTATTTATTCGCAAAATTCTAAAGATGTCAACGTGTCTCGGGAGGTTAGCTCTAATTGTAGCTCGGGGCTTTTGAACATGTAAATGTGATGTAGCCACATAGATATACCATGTTCACTTATAGTTGGAGAGCAATGTGAAGTGTAATAAAAGTTAATATAAATAAAAGTAAAAAGTCATCCATACAAACTTGGGATAAATGTATCTAATCAACTATATAGAAATTTAGTTTGGCCTCTAGTCAGAAATCTACTTCCTTTTTGTTTTAAAATGTATATGGAGGTTAAAAGAAGTGAAATTAGAGGTGTAAAGAATACCTACCCTCTTCTTATTAAGTATATAATAATGTCTCCATTTTTGGAATTCACTCTTTTAGTAGTAGTTCATGCCAACTAGCTGTGAACCATTTTATATACCCACCTCTTTTTAAGTGGCTGATGCTATAAAAACAAACAAAGTGAAGGGGTAGAGCCTCATTTCCTTAAATCAATAAGAGTCAAAGTACACAATGGGTCCGTAATAACTCCAATTATTAAGAGTCTTTGTTTTTTAGCTCCAAATTCTTGTCCATATCTTTTTTCTTTTCTCATCAGTAATTCTGTAAATTTATGTTCTCTCTTTGATGATACTCTAGAACGCTCCTCCCTTGTTGATAATATTTCTTCCTCACTCTTTCTTTTTCTTCCTCAATAATAACATGAATTAGAGAATTTTTTTATCCCACAACGTAAATTAAAATACTTCATCATTAAAAAAGTATCAAAATCAAAATTAATAAAATTTATTTACGTACAACAATGTCTAAAAAAATTAAATAATTTAACAATTAAAAAAATTATCTAAATATTAACGAGAAAACTAAATTTTATATAAAAATAATATTTTATTTTTAAAAAAATAAATCATTTTTTTAAGCAGATCATTCTTACTCTCAAATTCAAATGGAAAAAAATTGAAAAAAAATTTAAAAATATATTAAAAGATTATTATTATTATTATTATTATTATTATTATTATTATTATTAGTGTCTAGGGTCTCGGAGAATCTTAAGACGGCCCTGCCGGTAAAGAATAAGTCATGTGATGTTGGACCGCGAAAATATGATCTTTAGTCAAAATGTCATTCTCCAATTAGACAATAAGTTAGCTCGTCTGGGCAATGTACATAAAGGAATGTAAATATGAAAACAAATCTACCAAGTACACACAAGCAGTGCCGTAACTTATATGCATCTTCATGGTAAGGTTGGTTACAATTTATGAATTGTCACGAGGAAAATATGTGTGCATGAATTAGCAAAGAAAGATACCTTCAATGTATAGACACATCCATAAGTAAAATGTATAATGAAAGTGTTCCCCAACTTCAAGTCCCAAGGGGGCTGTAGTGAAACAATTTGAAAGTAGTGTTATGACAAAGAAGAGCATATGATCCCGTCCGGAAGTTGAGTCAGACGGACCGCTAGATGAGATGGATGAACTGTTGATAAAGTCGCGACATCCCGGAGGGGAGGTGTGCTGAGATAGCTTCTGTGTTGACCAAGTCTTCAGAAGTCATTTGATCAGCGCTACCTGCAGTCAGCGACCGGGTTGACCCGACCCTCGGTACCCCGATACTTGAGGCAGATCCAACGAATATATAAGTACAAGACTAAGTCATAAAATAATGAAATATGCATAGAATATGAACGGAAAACGTACCCTGGCCCAGGGGGACGCCCTCGGATGGGACGCGGCTCGAGTTGTCGCGACCCGGAAGAGTAGATGACTCCGATCAGGCTGGAGAGTTGGATCTGACGACGAGGAGCTGCCCGCGGCACGGGCTCGGAAGACGAGCTGCAGGTCGAGATAAAACATGGGCACGCAGACCGGGGGTACTAGTGGCATGCAGGCCTGGACACGAAAACAGCATACAGACCGGGAAACGAGATCGACACGCAGGTCGGGATATGACTTCGGCACACAGGCCGTGATATGACATCGGTACGTAGACCGAGACATGAAATCGATATGCAGGCCAAGACACGAGACCATCACGTAGGCCGGGACACGACTTCAGCACGTAGGTTGAGATGAAACACCGACACGCAGCCCGGGAAAACAATAGGTCGTGCGCTAAAATACAACCACACATAAAGCTGGAACAGGGCAACGGCATGAAGGCCGGATCACAACACGCAAGTCAGATCAATGAGAGGGTCAGAACACAACGGAGATGAAACGTGGTCCGCTCGACGGTAATAGAACCCACGACAACAGTAATAAGCGAGAAGCCCGCGGGACAAGAGGGTGTCGGCACTGTGAGACAGAAGTCGATACAGTAGAAATGAAGCAGACGGTTGAGGACATGAGTAGGAGGGATGAGAGTTACTGGTAGCTGCGTGGGGAGGAAGAAGAGGAGATGCACCGGCGTCGGCTCCGGCGAGGAGAAATATGGCGGCGTCACAAGGAGGATGGCAGTGTTGTGCGGTTGTTCGGTAGCGGCGTCGCAAAGAGAAGTAGGAGAGGCAATGCGGTCGACGACGAAAGATGCTCGGAGGCGGCGAGCTCAGTCCGGTGGGGGCGGCCGGCTGCGGAGCTAGGGAGGAGGAAGAAGAAGACCAGCTGCGGTGCTAGCCGCCGGAAGAGAGGAGGAGGAGGAGGAGGGGAGAGGCGGTCGTCGTCGGGAGGAGAGGTGGCGACCCGGTTAGGAGAGGGAGAGTAGATGAGGTGAGAGCCGGCATCAGCTCCGGCGACAACGTCGCAAGAAGAAGGAGTCCCCCCTGGTTACTGTTGCAGGCGGCGGCCAGCCTCCCGAACCAAGCAAGCAGCCCGGTTATCCCTTAATGCCCTAACAGTGGAATGACCCAATTGCCCCTCTCCTTCCCTCAAACTCCGTCTATGCCCCTCAGCCCCAACCGTATCACAAGTCTCCCCTTCAAGTCTAGTCGAAGGAGGCGCAAGTCCGACTGACTAGACCCATCCAATTGAAATAAAGAATCGCCAATGAACGCAGAGTCATATCGCGGGTCGGTCATATAACGTCGAACGAACAGCCATGGCGATGGTCGACTGAACAGGGGACGGAAAGCCAAGCCGACGACCGAGTGAATGCTTAAGGAATGATCGATCAAACAAAAGTGTGTCGAGCTGAGTGACGCACGAAATGTCGAGCCGAGCAACATATAAAACCCATGGCAAGCAAGCGATCAATCGAATGCTGAGGGAAACCAAGTGATAATCCAAGAGACACTCAAGCGATACTGAGCAGAGGGATTGGGGGATTATAAATCACGACCGGACGACCGAAAAATGTTAACCGGTCCGGAGAGAAAATGTCAATCGAGCGAAATAAGGGCGGGCGAGCAATGCCCAATGCGCGACCGAGAAAATACCGACCAAGCAACAAAGATAATGTCGATCGGGCGAGATGAGAACGGGCGAGTAGACGAACGGATAAGTAGAATCGAATGCACGATCGAGAAAGTGTCGACCGAACGACAGTAAATTGTGACCGAGAAATCGCACAATACCGACCGGGGTAATATGGAGAGTGATGGACGAGTGAAGCCGTGAGCGCGAACGAGAGAATGCCAACTGAGCGATAGTGAATCGCGGCTGGGCTATAGAGAGAATAATGGACGAGTGAAGCCGTGAGCGCGAACGAGAGAATGTCGTCCGAGAACAGTAAATCGCGACCGGATGATAAAGAGAATGATGGATGCGCAAAGTCATGAGCACTACTGAGTGAGTGCTGACCGAGCGAAAGTAAGTCGCGACCGGGCAATAAAGAGAATGATGGATGCGCATAGTCGTGAGCGCTACCGAGCGATTGCCGACTGAGCGGGTGCAGACCGAGCAATCGTAAATCGTGACCGACAATAAAGAGAATGACCGAACGAGTGCCGACCGAGAAAAACCCTTAAGCGATAGGTCGGTCAGCATAAAGTGAATAGCCGAGTGGTATCAGTGAGTGATCGAGCAAACGACCAAGCAACATCGATGAGTGAAACGCGAATGACGAGGATCGGGCAGAGCGGTAAGTGGAGTGGTGAGCGCCGACCGGGCAACAGCGAAACACGAATGATAAATACCGAGCAGAGAGGTGAGTGAAGCAGTGAGCATGATGAGTGCTGAGCAGAGCGGCGAGCGGGGCGAGTATGATGAGTGTCGGGCAGAGCGGCAAGTGAGCGGTGAGTATGAAGAGTGCCGAGTAAAGCGGCGAGTGCAGCAATGAGTGCCGACCGAGCCACAGAGGTGAGCGAAACGTGAAGGATGAGTGCCGAGCAGAGCGGCGAGTGAGTCAAGTGTGATGTGTGCCGAGCAAAGCGGCAAGTGAAGCAAGTGTGATGAGTGTTAGGTATGGCTGTAAGTGAGCGGTGAGCACCGACTGAGAGGTCGTTGGGCGTGAGAGCATGCTCACTTATAACTCGCATTGGGACGAGAGTCTGGGACCCGACCTGGAAAGGTCGTTGGGCATGAGAGCCTTGAGCATGATGAGTGCTGAGCAGAGCGGCGAGCGGGGCGAGTATGATGAGTGTCGGGCAGAGCGGCAAGTGAGCGGTGAGTATGAAGAGTGCCGAGTAAAGCGGCGAGTGCAGCAATGAGTGCCGACCGAGCCACAGAGGTGAGCGAAACGTGAAGGATGAGTGCCGAGCAGAGCGGCGAGTGAGTCAAGTGTGATGTGTGCCGAGCAAAGCGGCAAGTGAAGCAAGTGTGATGAGTGTTAGGTATGGCTGTAAGTGAGCGGTGAGCACCGACTGAGAGGTCGTTGGGCGTGAGAGCATGCTCACTTATAACTCGCATTGGGACGAGAGTCTGGGACCCGACCTGGAAAGGTCGTTGGGCATGAGAGCCTTGCTCACTTATAATTCGCATTGGAGCGAGAGTCTAGGACGACCGACCTGGAAAAGTCGTTGGGCGTGAGAGCCTTGCTCACTTATAACTGGTACTGGGGCGAGAGTCTGGGACAGCCGACTGGGAAGGTCGTTGGGCGTGAGAGCCTTGCTCACTTATAACTCGCACTGGGGCGAGAGTCTGGGACAACCGACCGGAAAGGTCGTTAGGCGTGAGAGTCATGCTCACTTATAACTCGCACTGGGGCAAGTGTCTGGAACCCGACCTGGAAGGTCGTTGGGCATGAGAGTCGTGCTCACTTATAACTCGCACTGGGGCGAGAGTCTGGAGGCATGAGAGCAGAGCTCACTTACAACTCGCACTAAGGCGAGAGTTTGGGACCCGAGCTGGAAGGTCGTTGGGCGTGAGAGTCATGCTCACTTATAACTCGCACTGGGGCGAGAGTCTGGAGGCGTGAGAGCAGAGCTCACTTATAACTCACACTAAGGCGAGAGTCTGGGACAGCTGACCGGGAAGGTCATTATGGGGGGGGGGGGTTGAGCGTGAGAGCAGTGCTCACTTATAACTCGCACTGGGGCGAGAGTCTGGGACAACCGACCTGGAAGGTCGTTGGGCGTGAGAGTCATTCTCACTTATAACTCGCACTGAGGCGAGAGTCTGGGATCCCAACCAAGAGGTGATATGGAGGCCTGACCAGTACTTGATCTGGAGACCTGGCCAAGAATTGATCTGAAGGTCTGACCATGACCTGACCTAGAGACCTGACTAGGAAACATTCTGAATGCCTGACAAAGAAGCAATCTGGAGGCCTGACTCGGAATTGATATGGAGATCTGACCAGGACTTGATCAGGAGACCTGATTGGAAAACAATCTTAAGGCCTGACAAAAAAGCAATCTGAAGGCCTGACCCGAAATTGATCTGGAGATCTGACTGGGAATTGGTCTGGAAGCCTGACCAGGAATTGGTTTGGAGGCCCGACCGAGAGATTGTTAGCGATACTCCGATCCGAGACCGGTGGTGATACTCTGGTCCGAGACCAGTGGTGATATCTCGACCCTGAACGGGGGAGGATAAGCCTTGAAGCCCCTAGAAGCGAAGCCTATAGCAATATGAGGGAATAAAACCTTTGTCATACCTGATCGCGTATCATACCTGATCGCGGAGTGGTATCAGCCGACTGAGAATCTATCTCGGTCCCTCAACTCCCGAATACCCGTGGAGTGAGGGGGGAGGATAAAAAGCGTGAAGACGATATAAGGGAACAGAGTCCATAACCATAGAAGGAAGCATAGCACTGTGGATGCAGGTAGCAACACCTGTAGACGTAAGAGACTACAAAATAGGTGAAGGATGCAGAGTATATAATAATAATAGAGTAAAGCACCTATGGTAGCAAGAGGATGCAGAGCCTCCTGGCGAAGGGTGTAGAGCCTATAGTGCAGAGCCGGTAATAGAAAGAGGATGTAGAACCTCATGGCGAAGGGTGCAGAGCCTATAATACACCTGATCGGGGAGCTGGGCCCCTAGTCCCTGATTAGAGAGTAAGACCCCTAGCTTGTAATCAAAGAGCGAGGCCCCTAGATCCTGATCGGGAAGTGGTACTGTGAGTCAATGATTGGGGAGCTGTGTCCCTAGTACATGAGCGGGGAGCTGGACTCCTAGTGTCCAATCAAAAATCGAAAGCCCTAGTCTTTGACCAAGGAACTAGGATTTTACTCTCTTATCAGGGAGCTATATCAGTTCCTATAATCGTAAAAAAGGGAGCAGAGCTTGTAGCTTACCTGATCGGGAAGTCATGCCAACCGGCTAAGGGTTTGTCTCGGTCCCTTAACTCCCGAATACCCGTGGAGTCAGGGAAAAAATATAACAGAAAAACTAACCTGTCAGCCAGCTGCAGCTCCACTCGATCCCTCGACTCCCGAATACCGGTGGAGTGAGGATAGAAGATAATACGTGCGTCGAGATCCTCCGGGATTGTGATAATAGCAGAGAACCTCCCGACGTCGTCCATCTTCACGTTCCGGAACAGGTGAAGGATGTTCCCACAGACGACGCCAAATTGATCTCATCCGGAAGCTGAGTCAGACGGATCGCTGGGTGAGGTGTATGAAATGTTGACGAAGTCGCGACGTCCCGGAGGGGAGGTGTGCTGAGATGGTTTCTGTGTTGACCAAGTCTTCAGAAGTCCTTTGGTCAACGCTACCTGCAGTCAGCGACCGGGTTGACCCGGCCACCGGTACCCCGATACTCGAGGCAGATCCAACGAATATATAAGTACAAGACTAAGTCATAAAATAATATGCATAGAATATGAACGGAGAACGTACCCTGGCCCAGGGGGCGCCCTCGGATGGGATGCGGCTCGAGTTGTCGCGACCCGGAAGAGTAGATGACTCCGATCAGGCTGGAGAGCTGGATCTGACGAAGAGGGGGTGCCCGCGGCACGGGCTCGGAAGACGAGCTGCAGGTCGAGATAAAACACCGCCATGCAGGCCGGGGGTACTAGCGGCACGCAGGTCTGGACACGAAATCAGCATACAGACCGGGAAACGAGATCAGCACGCAGACCGGGATATGACCTCGGCACACAGTCCGGGATCTGACATCGACACGCAGGCCGAGACATGAAATCGACACGTAGGCCGAGACACGAGCCAAGCACGTAGGCCGGGACACGACTTCAGCACGTAGGCCGAGATGAAACACTGGCACACAGTCCGGGAAAACAATAGGTCGTGTGCTAAAATACAACCACACATAAAGCTGGAACAGGGCAACAACAAGAAGGTCGGGTCACAACACGCAAGTTAGATCAATGAAAGGGTCAGAACACAGCGGAGATGAAACGTGGTCCGCTCGGCGATAATTGAACCCACGACAACAGTAATAAGCGAGAAGCCCGCGGGAAAAGAGAGTGTCGGCACTGTGAGACAGAAGTCGATACGCTAGAAACGAAGCAGACGATTGAGGACGTGAGCAAGAGGGATGAGAGTTACTGGTAGCTTCGTGGGGAGGAAGAAGAGGAGATGCGGCGGAGTCGGCTTCGGGGAGGAGAAATCTGGCGGCGTCGTAAGGAGGATGGCAGTGTTGTGCGGCTGTTCGATAGCGGCGTCACAAAGAGAAGTAGGAGAGGCAATGCGGTCGATGGCGAAAGACGCTCGGAGGCGACGAGCTCAGTCCGGTGGGGGCGGCCGACTACGGAGCTAGCGAGGAGGAAGAAGAAGACCAGCTGCGGTGCTAGCCGCGGGAAGAGAGGAGGAGGAGGAGGAGGAGGGGAGAGGCGGTCGTCGTCAGGAGGAGGGGAGAGGCGGTCGTCGTCAGGAGGAGAGGTGGCGACCCGGTTAGGAGAGGGAGAGTAGATGAGGTGAGAGCCGGCCTCGGCTCCGGCGACAACGTCGCAAGAAGAAGGAAGAAGAAGGAGTCCCCCTGGTTTCTGTTGCAGGCGGCGGCCAACCTCCCGAACCAAGCAGCCTCCCCTCATCCCTTAATGTCCTAATAGTGGAATGAACCAATTGCTCCTCTCCTTCCCTCAAACTCCCTCTATGCCCCTCAGCCCCAAGCAGCCTCCCCTCATACCTTAATGTCCTAACAGTGGAATGACCCAATTCCCCTCTCCTTCCCTCAAACTCCCTCTATGCCCCTCAGCCCCAACCGTATCAGCATAGATATACCTTTTTTTCTATAAAATAACAAATATAAATATAAATACACCAGAAAAAGAAAGAGGAAATATTTGTATAATGAAATCTTTCCGAATAATATGTTGCACGCCATGTAATGCTCTTGCAATTGAATAAGCATACCTATTTCAGACCTTAGAAGGCATCAGAATATCTCCACCAATCAAAATCTATTAATGCATTATAAAGTAGAGCGTATTAGGACTCACATTTCCAACACCAATCCCAAAGTTTGGTCTGTCTTGGGATCCTCTTTCATATTCAAAGAAATATTCATCCAAGTAGGAGCAATCTTGTCTAGTATGGACTTAGTGAGACAAACAAGGTTGCAAAACTTGTTTGATAGTTCCAAGAAAATTGTGGAAGAAATAGTTTGATATAGAACCAATGACACAGGGATTACATTCAAAAGAAGTATATGTGGCCTAGTGAATTGCAAGCACATGTTACAAAAACTAATGATCAAAAGGAGTCATGATTTACCTTTTTAATTATCACAGGGGAGCTGCCAATAGGGTCAATATTAGTTATAGGACCTTTTTCTTCTCGAAAAAACTTCCTCATAATGTCTACATGTTCAGTTGGTTTGATATAGAAGATTGGAAATCCTGCAAGATAATCTTCGCGAGCCAAGTTTGGCAACGGTTTGACAAAAATATGATCTGGTTCTGCTATCAATACATACCTGCAGTTTTTTAGATGCAACACAGATAGCTCTGTTTTGCTCATAAAGAAACACAGATAGAGTCAAATGGCACAATGTTCTCAAAGGAAAATAGTTTACTCCTCAATAGTTGCTTCTCCAGCCATTACACAAAGGCCAAAGGTCTGTTTAGGGCAATGTACCCCTGGAACCACATCAATGAAGCAGTAGAGAATAATATCCTCCGTTGGTAAATATTTGCAAAAGTCATGAACCAAAGACACACTCAGAGTGATTGAAGCAACAAGGGAGCATTGATAAATAGTTCAATAGTGAAGAAGTTACATGCACTTGTCTGATACTGTTAAATGCATTTTTATGGTGAAAGAAACTGCCATGTACAAAATTTTCAGTGGAATAACTTGATCAATTGTCAAACAACAATACTTACTTTAAGGGCCTATTCGCAATCAGCCAAATGAGAAAATTTTGGTAAGGAGCTAGCAACTATTTGTCTGCAGCACTTAGCATTGAAGAGATGACTAGGAAAAAAATTTGAGAAAACTGTTAGTCCTCTAGATATTGCATATGATTAAGTTAACGTGGGATAGATTTTGCATAAAACACCACAAGTAACTTGGGCTTCTTAGCAAAGTATCACATACATAATAGTCTTTAACTTTTAGTAATTATCTTGCTATTAGCTATGTTTTTTCTTGGAATTTGGATCAATGACTATAACCTATTGAATTATATATTTTATTGTGTTTTTTTAATAGCAATGCAAAATATAGAGTATTTTGTTAATTATTGTTATATGTTTAATATTTACTTATAATTAGTGACTTTCATTTGTGATTGTAAATTTATTTAATCATTGAGGATCTCATCCATCAGGCTATCAGCTTTCCAGAGTGGAGGACCCTGGTGAACCCTCCCATCTCCGACCCCTCGCCATGTTTCATCTCCTTGTACCAGTAGTGCATTATCCGGCACTGCCACCTGCTATACGCTGCATCAATTGCAGTGGCCGCAACGTGAAACAGTTGCCTCTGAACGCGCAATCTCCCAATCTTAAGCATCCCACTGGCAAAATTATCAACACGGAGCTGGTTCACCGACTCTCGCCGCCGGTAGTGGATAACCATCGCGACGAGATTGTAGGTAGCAATGAAAGACCCGAAGGCCAGAAGCAGAAAGAACAGTGGAAAACCCTTGCCGATGTCCTGCCTCCTAATCATCTTTATCAAAAACCGGCCTTTCCTAGCCGCTGAGATCCAACTCACCGAATTTCAAATTCCCCAGCTTTTAAGGTCAACAGACACCCACAAACTCCATAAAAACTAAACAAAAAGGGGCACCAAGACGGGGACCGAGATCAGAAACGCATAAATAATACAGAATGTGATTCCGATACTCACAAGTCCGGAAAATCGTTGGCTCGAGAAGAATTAAGAATGAAAAAAAGGCGGAAAAGAAGCACTGACGAACTTACCAGCCGGCGGTTGTGGGGCGACCAGTGATTGGAAAGGCCAAGCAGTCTTCGGAGGTAGTAATTGTAGCGAGAAGATCGTTGAGGCTCTTGGAAACTAAGAAGCCGATGATTGCAGAGCCATCGAAGCAGGAGAGGCGGAGCACGCAGTGGCGGAATCGGAAGGGGACAACGAAACCGACGGGAAGGGAAAAGAGGAGTTAAGTTGCGATGGAATGAGCATGGAAACCAGGGTACACGAAAGTTAGCTAACCACTAACTGAAACAATATATGGCGAATCGATCATTCGATGCGGAGGATGATCTCATCAATAATAATAATAATAATAATAATAATAATAATAATAATAATAATAATAATAGATGAAATAAAATAAGAACATCCATAGTAAATAAAGATATTTTTCTCAAATATTTATGATCTTCATTTCCATATTATTTTTTAAATATTTTACTATTCAAATATCTCAATTTTTATAATAAAATATCCCCCACTTCTACATCATTTTGATGGATCACACCATATTTAATTAAATTTAAAAAAAAAATCAAAAACAGTGGCAGCCCACCTCTTTTATGGGCCCCACAAGAGAAAATCACCGGGTACAATTTCCAATCATCCCTCAAATATCCCTCCACAATAGGGGATGGAGGGATATTTGAGAAGGGAGGATATTTGGAGAAATATCCTCGCCAAATATCCCCTATTGGAGATACTCTAAGTTGGGGTCAGAGTTTGTCCTTTTCTGCTGTGGAGAGTTTCCATTGGGAATTTATTTTGACTTTGGGTAATCATATATGCCCATTATCGTCGTAAAAGACGCATATTGCATAGAATTTGGATCTCAAGATTTAATGTGATAGTATCTCATATTTTAACCACCACATTTTTCTAAGAACATCTTTGTTGATAGGTGTTATAACACTCATCATCTCATCAAAAAATATAAAATCCACATACCACATACATATTTTATATTAACACATTCATTCTTTCACATTCGTTTTAACAATAACCTTCATTATTTGTGTGATCCCTCCATTCATCTTTATTTTTATTACAATTTCAATTGTTTTACACAATTTAAATGATTATTATTTAAAATAATCAATAATATTATTTTTAAATATATTATTTATGTAAAATTTAAAATATATTTATTTAAAATTACAATAAGTAATAATATTAATAATTTTATTTAAAATTAAAATGTTATTATAAATTTGAAAAGAAGAAGTACAACATATAAAAAAAATTACACTTGCATAAATTTAAAATATAATACTTTCAAGGATTGTTGTTGTATTATAACCAAATATGTTCAACTAAGTCTGCACAAAGTTGGTGATGCACATGACTGTCACGTAGTTCGAAATTTGTCCGGAGATAATAATGAAATCCTCGATTTGAACCTTGGATAGGTTGTGCAGGTTCATCACCTTCATCGTTGTTGTACCAATTTGTCACCTGCTCCTCCTCATCTTCAACAATCATGTTGTGCAAAATAATGCATGCTAACATAATATGTTTTAACTTTTTTCTGTACCAATAATGAGCTGGACCTCTGACAATTGCCCATTGAGCATGGAGCACCCTAAATGCTCGTTGAATATCTTTTCTTGCAGTCTCTTGTCTTTCCTTAAACAACCTCCTTTTGGGATCTTCCGAGCAAGGAAAAGCCTTCACGAAAGTAGCTCATTCCGGATATATTCCATCTATTAGATAATACACCTTTGTATATTGAGTCTCGTTGACCGTGAAATTAATCTCCAGGACATTTCCTTGCAAGACGTTATTGAATATGGGAGATTCGTACAACACATTAATATCATTACGTGAACCTGCGACACCAAAGAATGCATGTCATATCCACAAGTCTTGAGAAGCGACCGCTTCAAGCATGATTGTTGGTGATCCATGACCTCTTGTAAACTGGCCTTTCCAAGCAACTGGACAATTTTTCCATTCCCAATGCATGCAATCAAGGCTGCCCAACATTCTATGCATTTGAAGAAGATGTTGAACATCATCAGCATTTAGTCTTCTTAAGTATCGATCACCAAATAGTTCAACCACATAACTGCAGAACTTAAACAGACACTTGATGGCGGTTGATTCACCCATGTGTAGACACTCATTAAGATGGTTGACTGGGGCTCCATAAGACAATTGGTGAATCCCAAGCGTGCATTTTTGTAATGGTGACAAGCCTTTTCTTCTCGCGGTATCATCCCTCTACTGAAAATACGAAGAACGACTCTCAAGTGCATTAACTATGCGATAAAATAAATCTCTTTGCATGCAAAATCATCTTCAAAATATTTTATCCAGATACAACGGGTTTGTGGAGAAATAATCATTGAAGAGTCTCACATGTCCAGCTTCACGATTTCTTTGGATGAATCTTCTTCTTCGTCGCATCTCATTATTACTTTGATATACTTCAACTATTTGTCGACTTTGTTGAAGTATCAATGACATTAGCTCATTCTCCGGATCATAACCTTCGTCACCAACTTCAACTTGGACTTCGTTTTTACTTGTCGAGTCAAAACTGGTGCTACTTGAATATTGAGACATTTTGGAGGAAACTAATTCAAGTCTATGTTTAAAATAATAATTATAGAGCACAAGGTGTCTATTTATTTTTTTCTTGTCAACGGATATATTCCAACTGCTACTTTCTATTAATCAAATTGTACATATATTCCAATGGCTATATTAACAGAATTATTCTCATTAATTGATCAATTAAAAATATATTTAACGGATACTTGTTTAGGTGGGCCACCCAATTTATTTATTTTTTCTTTATGAATAAAATATTTGATTTATTGAAAATTATAATAATAAAAAAATTAGGCTAATTGAGGAGTACAATAATTAAAAGTTACATTAATTGAAAAGTATAATAATAAAAAATTACATTAATTGAAAGTATAATAATAATTGAACATTACAATAAATGAAAATGACATATTCCATCTCCCCTTAATATCTTGACATAAATGTTCGTGAATGATTAATTACTCCTCTATCATTTGCGAAGTGTCCTTCGAAATGATTGCATATTCTTTTAATTGAACTTTGGCTAAGACAGCTTTTGTTTTCATCTCGGTAGCGTTTGCTTTCATCTCCTCAACTTTGAGTTGTTTTTTCATTTCAACTTCAACCATTTTTATGCTCGTATACTCAGTAAACTTTGCAAACATATTGTCCAAATTTATTGTCATACCTTCAATCGCTGATTTCATTTTGCCTTTTCCCTTTCCTTTTGCTTCCTTCTGACCCACTGGACTAGTTTCTTCTTCATTTAGGTTTACATGTAGACTCGCATCTTGGTTAGATGAAGTGTTGCTTGCCCCCAACTCCGAGGTCTTTGCCTTCTTCATGCCAACAAGGTGATCAACGAACTGTGGAGTAAATATTGGATGGTCTTTTATGATTTTCCATATATGCTCAAGATTAAATGCAATGCCATTATTTTCCTCGTGATATTTTTCATATTAAGCATCACTGCGGCCGCTACGATACACACTATAAACACTATTGTAATTTGCGTTAAAGCGATATACATTTTTTTGTATGATATTGTGTCAGTACGATCGTATGACACTATCAATTCTATTGGGTATACCTGGAGAATGATTCTCATTGTAGTAGTTTACAATACGTCCCCAGAAAGCATCCACCTTCTAATCATTGTCGATGATTATATCATCACCGATAGTAACAAACGATCTTGCTAAAACCTCATCTTCAACTTTACTCCATGTTGGCCGCTTTCTTCTACCCGCAGCGTCAGAATCCGTCTTCTCCAAATTTGTGAGTTCAATTGAGGATTCACGGTCAGACAGTTGAGTCTCTGGAACAAAAGTCGGAGTAAACAGTTCATTTTTCGCTGAAGATGTAAAAGGCATACCTGTTTTATGTGAAATAGATGGATAATTTTGTGGATATGAATTATATGAATAATTTGGTGGATATGAACTGTATGGATTTGGTGAGTATGAATTATGTGGATAATTTGATGAATATGAAAAATATGGGTAATTTGATAGAATTTGTGAATTTTGAGAAGAAGGATTTTTTTCTGATAATTTTTGATAATTCATAACATTTTTTAAAAAAAAACTCTATTATTTTCATCAAAGGAAAAGTAACTGAAAAAGTCAACTATTAAAAAAATCGTTGAAAAACTGTTGGTAAAATAATTGAGAAAGTCGTTGAAAAATTAAAACTATCCGCTAATTAAAAACTATCCATTTGAAAGTTTTTTTTGTTTTTTAATAGAATATATATATATATATATATATATATAATAAAAATAATAATAAATTTTACTCATATGGGGACATTGGTTAAAAAAATATTAAAAAATACATTGAACGTGTTCAATGTTTTGATGGGTTCCATGTATGTTATAATCATACTCTTGCATTGGTTTTAACGCCCTTGAAATGTTATAACATCATAATAGTTTCAATCCGATTTTTTTTTTTGGGACGGTAATTCTTGATCCGCTCCTAAATCAAAGTTAATTTGTAGATGAAATTTTATGAACCCTATTTGTATAATAGATGTAGAGTTGTCAGACGAGTTAACCCGTGGCGGGGCGGGTCGGCCTGTGATGGGTTAACCATTTGGCGGGGCGGGACGGGCCAACCCGTCAACTTGGCGGGTTGAGAAATTTCCAACCCAACCCATTCTAAGACGGATTGTGGGTTTGGCGGGTCAACCCGCGAGCCCATCAAAAAATTTTTAAAAAATTAAAAAATATTTCATATCTTCAACATTTTACTTCGAAAAATTTTCTACAATTAAATGTATACATAAACATATATTTTAAATATAAATGAACACAAACGAGTACTTATGTTGATGAAAAGTACTATTTTTATTTCAAAATTATAATAAAGAAAGATAATAAATTGACCTAAAACTTAGCTTACATGTGTTTTTCAACCCGCGGGTCAACCCAAGCCCGAGCGGACCGACCCGCGCGGGTCGCGGGCCTAGGCAGGTTGGCCCACGACGGACTTGGGTTGATAAAATTCCAACCCAACCCAGTTAAATTGTTTGGCAGGACGGGCCAACTCAACGGGCCCAACCCAAATTGACGGCTCTAATAGATGGGGTCCATAAAAGTTCATCTATGAGTGAGCTGGTCCATCCTCTGCAAGGGCGTAGTCAGGGCTGGGCTTTGCTGGGCTCTAGTCCAGTGCAGCCTAGCAATGCCCAGCAATTTTAGGCCTCACCCAGCAAGCAATGCTCAGTAATTTTAGGCTTCAACCTTGCTATGCTGGGCTAAGTTTTACTGGGCTCAACATTTTTAGCCCAGGGCAGTTGTTCAGCCTAGTAATGCCCAGCAATTTTAGGCTTCAACCTTACTATGCTGGGCTAAGTTTTACTGGGCTCAGTATTTTTAGCCCAGGGCAGTTGTTCAAGCTGGCTACACTATTGATCCTCTGAATCACACTTTGTGGTCCAAAGAATCCGTGCTCTAATAATTCACCAATGTCGTTGTTCTAAGGGGATTAATCAAATATGCATATTAGTACCTTTTGTTTTTGTTATTTTAAAAAGTATGCCACAAGGTTTGAAATACGAATAGATAAAATAGCAAATGGTCTTCCCTTGTAATAAATTTAAAACAACTCCAATAGTAACCCTTTTACACTATTTTAATATAAAAGGGACCCAAATGTATTTCTTAAACTTGCATCATTGGATGGTGCTGCACAATTTACTTGCGCCAAAATGGTACAATTGCCAATTTGCTTTTTTTTTCTTTGTTTTCTACTTTTAAATTTAGAAAACTACTTTCTTTATTATAATATATTCTAATATTAAATTTATATTTAAAATATTCTTAAATATTATAAATTAATATTATTTAATTTAATTGGATTTATTATGTAAATTTTATATATTATAAATTTATATTAGTTATTATTTAAAATATTTGTTATATTACTTAATATTATAAATATTTTAAATTTATAGTGTTTTTAGATTATATATATTTTTATTTAATTATGTATAGATTTGGATATATTATTTTACTTTTAAATTATTTAAAAGTTAATTTAGAAGTAATTAAAATAATAAATTATATTGATAATTTCATAACAAATACATAATTAAACATTTAAAAATCTAAAATACATAAACATAAAATACATAACATATAGCCTAACATACAATTTAAATATGCAACAAATACTAAAACAAATATATATTTAAAATAACTATAATAATATTACAATACTAAATAAATCAGGTTTAATATTCTAAAAAATCACTTTCTTAATCATCGAAATAATCATGGAATTAACTAAGTCATTCAAAAGAAGATATTAATTTTTATTTTTTTTAACAAAACAAATAATATCATAAAAATTAGTTATTATGTACCATAAAATTATTAATTTTAATAATAATTATTATTATCATAATAAAAATATTTAATAAATTAATATATATGTTGAATAATAAATTATAAGATGAAAAAAATAAAATATTTTAATAAATATTTTTTTAAAGTAGGAAATGATATATATGAAAAAATATTTAATACAAATTGGTACTGAAATTGTACCTAAATAGATTTTATGGTTAGAGCAACCGTTGACTTAAAGTTTTTTCAATAAAGTGAAACTATCAGCTGGCCTTGTTATTTTTCTCATTCTATTTTTAATTTTTTCCTTTTTCTTTTTCCAATTTTGAATATGTTAGATCCATATATTAGGTTTAACTAAAATTAAATTACTATATACATCTAAACTAATCTGATTTCACAAATAATCTAATTTCATAAATAAGCAGAGTCTATGGAATCATTATATGTTTTTCATTACTAAACTAGTTATCAAACCATGCATACAAATCACATTAGATTATTTCTCGGAAGGATGGTATTATAGAGTCCGATTGTAACATTTTGATAAGGACTGCTATATCTCCATAATTCGAGTGTAGTATTAAACATATAAAAATTCGTGTTGCAAAAGCTAACTATAACACATCGGCAAGGACCCTATATCTCTATGAGAATTTGGATGTAGTATTAAATAAACAAGAGTTCTCATATCATAGGTTGAATAAAAACAAATATGATAGAAAAACTAATAATTTAAGATTTAGAACATGAAACATAGGAACACTTACTAGTAAATCAATGGAGGTAGCAGATACGATGATTAAGAGAAAAAAATAGTATTTGGTCTGTACATGAGACAAAATGGGTAGGTGAGAAGACAAAACTGATAGAGAACTCAGGTTTTAAGTTATGGTATACAGGAAAAAATAAAGTAAAAAATGGAATGAATATTGTTGTAGATAGTTTGTTAAAAATAAAATTATAGGAGTAATTAGAAAAGGAGATGGAATTATAGTCCTTAAGATAATAGTATCACAAGAAACTATAAACATAATTAGCATATAAACATCATAAATAGAATTAGATGAAGCTACCAAATCAAAATTTTATGACGACTTAGATGAAATATTACAAACATTCTGCCAAATGAAATGATTTTAATAAGAGACGATCTAAATGGACATGTCGGAGTGAAAAATGAGGATTATGAGAGGGTACATAAGAGTTATGAGTTTAGAACGAGAGATGAGGAAGAGAAAACTATATTAAATTTTGTGATAGCATATGACCTTATATTAGTTAATACATTTTTTTTAAGAAAAAAGAAGAACATTTAGTTACGTTCAAAAGTGAGAATAATAAATCGTAAATTGACTTTCTTATAGTAAGAAAAAAGGATAAAAAGATTTGTAAAGATTGCAAGGTCATCACTGGAGAAAGTTTAACTACCCAACATATGTTAGTAGTGTTGATATATATCTCAAACATAATATCAATATAAAGAAAATATATATGACTCCTAGAATTAAGTGGTGAAAGTTAAAGTATGAGAAGTAAAATATATTTAAAAAAAAAAAGTAGGAGTACAAGCATTAGGTGAAATATACGGTGATTCTAATACGACATGGATAAGACGATATCAAGGTTTAAAATAGTAGTTAAGAGGGTACTCGATGAGTCAAAGAGACATGCACTACTAAGTAAGGAATATTTATGGTGGAATGAGAAAGTATAAGAGAAAATAAAGGAAAAATGAATAGCTTATAAGAAATTATATATTTATAAGAACGAGAAAATTTTAAAAAAATATACAATAGTAAAAAAAACTAAGAGTAGTGAATGAAGTAAAAAATAAAACTTTTGAATGATTATATTAACAATTGAATACAAAAGAAGGGGAAAGAGATATTTATAAAATAGCTAAAGTGAGAGAAGGAAGACAAAAGATCTTATCCAAATAAAATGTATTAAAGATGAATATATAGTGTATTAGTAAATGATGGAAAAATAAAAGAATAGTAGAAGAGGTATTTGCATCAACTTTTTAATAGAGATTTAGGTGACCAACTTAACTTAGGTAATTTAAGTAAGTTAAATGAGCATAGAAATTTAAATTTTTTTATCATAGAATTCAAACTTCAAAAGTAGAGCAAATTTTAAATGGGATGCATAATGAAAAAGCCGTTAGACTAGATGTTATTTCAATAGAGGTATGGAAATGCCTAGGGAAACAAAGTATTGAATGACTTATAAAATTATTTAACATGATATTGAAAATAAAAAAAACCTAATCAATAGAAAATAAATACTCTAGTTCCCTTATATAAGAATAAAGGAGTTATACAAAATTGTGAAAACATAAGGGTATTAAACTAATGAGTTATACCATAAACTTTGAGAAAAAATAATAGAAAAAATATTAAGAAAAGAGACCACGATGCCTAAAAATTAATTTGGGTTCATGCTTGGAGGTCGACAATAGAAGTTATACATCTACTACAATTAATTGAAAAATATCAGGAGTAAAAATAAAATCTACACATGGTATTCATTGATTAAAAAAAATTTATGATAAAATTCCAAGAAAAATTATATGAAGAATTTTAGAAAAGAGAGCTATTAGCATAACATATATTGAACTAATTAAGGATATGCATGTGAATATAATAACTAGAGTAAAGATTTCAGGCGAACTAATTGAAGTATTTCCAATAAAGATATGATTACATCAAGGATCATCTCTAAGTCCCTATCTTTTTACATTAATTATGGACGAACTCACTGCACACATTCAAGACACAGTACTATAGTACATGTTATTCGCAGATAATATTATTTTGGTGGATGAGACACGTGAAGAAGTAAATTCTAAACTAGAATCTTGATGGAAAATACTAGAATGAAAAAGTTTTAGGTTTAGTAGAATAAAGACAAAATATATAGAATTTAAGTTTAGCAATATTAGACATAATGAGACAATTGTTAAGATAGGAGATGATGAGTTTTCTGAAACTAAAATCTTTAGATATTTAGGATCATTTTTGTAAAATAATAAAAGGAATTGAGAGAGATGTATTACATAGAATACAAACAAAATGATTGAAATGGAAGAAAACGTTGAATATTTTATGTGATCGTAAAGTACCTCTTAAATTTAAAGGAAAATTTTACAAAACCGCAGTTAGACCTGCTATGTTATATGGAATTGAATATTGAGTTATGACTCGAGCACATACGCAAAAGATGAGAATTGTCGAGATGAGAATGTTAAGGTGGATGTGTGGACATATGAGAATGAACAGAATAAGAAATAAAAGCATTAGAGAGAAAATCGAAATTACATCTATTGAGGGAAAACTCCAAGAGACACGTTTAAGATGGTACGAACATGTACTTAGACGACCAATAAATGCTCCAGTTAAGCGATATGAAACTATGACAAACATGCATATTAAACAAGAAAAAAGAAGATAAAAAAGACCTGGTTAATAATAATAAAAGATAAAATTTATTTAAATATATATAATGATATAGTAGGAGATCAAACTTAAGAACACAAGAATAAAAAGTTATAATGAGCATGTTAAGCAGTTCCATTTATATGAACAATTTTTTTTTAATATTGAACACATAACTTACACACATAAACACTATGCAATCATTGGCCACATACTGCTAGCATACACTTTTTCACAACTTCGAGTGTTCTCAATTGTTGTTCATGCCTTCAATTAATTAGCAATGTAAACATTAAACAGACCACTTAAACAGGTTATTAATATTACCATTTCAACATTCTTTAATTTAGAGTATTCCTTCTTCAACTGGAATTGCAGTGTTCTCAACTATTATTATTAGTCTAATTAGTTGTCAATCTATGTATCGAAACCGTTCATTTACAAAAAGGTTAATGTTATTACAGCTATTTTATCTAACATCAAGTCCGGCATAAATAATACAGTTTAAATCAAAGTTTACACTACGAGTTTCACCTACTTACTTGTGGTAAAAACTAACGTAACTAATGCCAACATGAACTATACTTGAACAAGTATCTACATTGATTGGAGATCCTTAAAATGGAAATAATCACTTAAAGACATTTCTAGGTTTAAACACTTGAGTTTTCAATGTTCCATCATCAGGGACCAACAAAGTTGAAAGAAAATAACCAAAGGTATGATGCATATGCCATCCTCTTTTCTTGCAAAATATATTATAGTTGCCGTTCTAATTGCGCCACAATTGTTCATCAATTTTCTGTTAAAGATAAACAAAGGTTCTTTTTCATTGTCAAACTACAACATGGAAAACATATTTAAACCTCAAACTACATTACCACACTGGAATTTGTATTGGTGAGAGAATGCACAATGTCAGAATGCTCATACATCAAAATGAAAGGGGAAGAAGCCAGCGCATGCATGGACAATGAAGAGTGCATAATGACACTAAAAATATAAAAAACATTGCAATGTCGCTTGACCATAGCCCTTATTTCTAGTTAACAAACCACATGTGATATTATGATAACATCCTTAAAAAAAATTCTACCAACCAAATAGGATGATGCAGAATCAAAATGTTGGATAACAGTATATAGATAGAATGAAACTTCTTCGAAAACAAAGTATTCTGAAATCATAAACAGAAGGGCAACAAGAACAACAATTGCTATCAAATTCCACTACCACCTATTCTTCCTGACAAGGCAGATGGTGAGAAGATAATGTATTAGGAGAAAATAGAGTTAGTTAAAAGTGTCTACCATATCTCAAACCATCAAGAATAACATGAATCATAAGTCAAACTCAAATTCCATCACCAAGTGTTTCAAGAATTCTAGAAAAAACCTCAGATCAGTTCCCCGGGAACTTGAGCTCCTCCAATGTCGACTTTATGTAATCCCTTACAATCTCTAACCGTTTCAAGTAAATCTGCTACTTTCTCCACTTTTCATCCATGGGCAGCCCTTGGTCTGTCAAAGAACCACACCCAAGGCTCAGGGCCAGGAAGTTCAATGGTGATGTCCCGTTAATGAGCTCCTTAAACAATGGTGACAGGCAACTCTTCACTGTCTCTTCGATGATGTTTGGTATCACAGCTTCAGGAGCTAAAGGTGTTTGCATTGGCGGGGTGGAACGATCTACATCAACTCCCCCAATTGCTGAAGTAGGATCAAGTACACCTGCGGCAGCCTCTTCTATCATTCTCCTTCTCATAAGCCGTCTTGATATAGAGTTCCTTCTCTCAGAACTCATGGAACCATCGTGGATACGAACTGTAATGATAGCGTTCGAGTTTGGACTGTTAATATCCTCCTCGTCGCTATCATGAGCACTCTTTGTGCTTGCGCTCCAGATCTTGCGAGCAATGTCGTATACGGCCGGCCCGTTCATGTTCGCTCTTAAAAACAAAGTTTTTGCCCCTTGATTGCATCCGGCTGACGCAGTTATGATACTTCTTCTTCAGGCGGCGAAGCTTCTCGTTCAGCTGGTTCTTAGTGAATTCGAACTGGAGCTGCTTCTTAATCTCGTCGTAGAATGGGCCGGCGTCATACTGGTGGGAGGCGAAAGTAGTGCCCCGCCTCGATGTGAACTCAAAGAACCCCTGCAGGATTCAAATTTCCTCTTCGTCCGTCCAGATCCTCTGGAAGAGCCGGCGAGAATCATCCAAGCCGACTACGGTGAAAGAGGTCCGTTCTCCAGAGTCCGAGGCGGTGGAGACGGGCAAATGAGCCAGTTTGAAGAAGAGGGCGCTAGAAGGGACAGCAGAGGGTAAGACCTGGACGGGGATGGCACCGTTTTGGGGATGAGCGGCGGCGGGAGGCGGGAGCGTAGAGGACAGGGTTGAGTTCGGGGACGGAATTAGGGATAGGAATTGCGGCTTCACGGGAGGGAGTGAAGGCGATAAGAAGATCACCGGACAGTGCCGAAGCGAGTGCCAACACCGGCTGTGGCCGAGGAAGAGGCTGAACCGTCTGGCCGTCGTCGCCGTTTACATCGCTGTCGTCGCTCATGTCGTAGTCATCCTCGTCGTCGTCCTCGAAGACGGAGCGCTCCTGCTCGGCTTCCTCAGAGGCCGACATCTGGTTTTTCCTCTTCCGCTTCCCCTCGAAGAGAACGCGATCTGGGTTGGAGACGAGGTTCGAGCGTGGAGTAGCTTGATTCGGGGTTTAGCTTGGTCGGTGTCAAATTTAGTGGATCGCCATCGAATCGTCGATATCCACCGCACGTTTTCGAACGGACGGTCCATACGATGATTTGACGGAACCAAGGATTTCAAACTCGATCGATTTGAAACAGGGCATATATTAAGAATGATGGTATGAGGCATTCAAGATAATAAAATGAGGAGTGTATAGTGTTGACTAGAAGAAGATGAAGTACATAGGTGAAGAATGAAAGATAACATATTGAGAAGTCGAGGGCTCGATATATTTGAGGGATGAATAACCTAGCAAGAACTAACCTTGATGATGAGTTACCAAACATAGCTCATATGTGAGCTATGAGAGTTGAGAGTAGATCTCAGCATAAACGAAAACTTGATTATTTGATTGGTTGTAGTTGGGGTTTCAATTGACTAATGAGATAAAAGTTAATTAAGGAGTTGATTCGGATGTGTTATTTAATAACATTGAAAGTCGACTAGGTAGTTGATTGAATTCAATTAATTGATAATAAATTTCAACCAATTGGTAATAATCCTGTTCAAAAATCATGAAGAAGGCTAGTTGGAGATGTAACTCCTCGATTGACCTTATGAAAACTCCGCTCTAATTTATAATATAAAAAATGTTAGTATCAGGCCAGGGAAGGGGTCCCCGGCGTTGGTCTTTTGACGTTCAAGTCAGTCACTGAAATAGTAAAAAGAAAGCGGAGCAATGTAGTCGTAGTGAAAGCATAAGCACAAATAACTAATATCACATACCTCCGTCAGTGCATGAATCCCCTTTATATAGTGCTACAGTGGGTGATGTGCAACCTCCTCAAGGCATGGACACATTTTTTCAACTGTCCTATGAAAAGACATATCAGAAAAATGTCTCTGACACTATATCTTAATAGGGCGTGCAAATCCCTACCATGACAGTAGAAGTTTCTGTCGTGCGATTTGTCTGTTGACCTTGTCCTATTGTCAACGACATTATCTCCCAGAAGGATATTAGGAGATATGGGAGGGGTCCTACTATTGGCTGAGCGGGAGAGCCGCTCGGCCTGGAATCTCCTCTCGGCCGATCTCCGCCGCTCTTCTCCATAGTACCTCGGTTCAGTAGATTGTTTCGCATCTGACCGGACAACTGTTCAGGTTGCCTTAGTGTTCCTTCGGGCAGTAATGAGCATCTGACGTTCTTGCTGTAGTGATCCTGACCGGACGAGCGATCTCCTTTGATGAACCTATTAGTCTATTAGACATTTCGAGCCCGATCAACACTTGACGTTGATTTCTGCTCGGTCCATTTTTGATGAGCTCGTTGATTCTCTGACGTTGACTTTCATGATTTTAACCTCTCCACTAGCTACTATCTCCGCCATTGATCCATGTTCAGTGGATCCCTTTTATCGACGCATCAGGTAACTTGATGAGAAAACTAAAAAAAAAGTTATTAATAATTTAACACATTGAAATTGCAGTAGTTAGTTGGCCTAGGATTTTATAGGAGATCAATCAACTAATGGTGAAAGTAATTATTAGACTATAAATGAAAGCCAGGAAACAATTGATTAATGGTGGATTTGATTAACGACAAAATGACAAAAAAAAAAAATGTAAGTGAATCTCAAAAAAGAATGAAACCTATAAAAAGAGAACTAAAATAAGCATTTTAAGGCTAGCATGTCTAAATTTTTTTATCCAGTCTTTTTCTTGTTCTCATTAGCGTTATCTTTTTGCTCTCTCTTATCATAAATCTTTACAAGAGAAGAATATTATGTAGGTGTAGTGGGGACCGATAAGAAGGGGGATGAATTATTTACAAATAAAAATTATACCCTGCTTAAAGTTTTCCAACTCTTAAAATAAAGCAACAATATAAAATCAACTACAGAAATAAAAGGAGACAGAAATGAACCTGGTTACAACCAAGTGGGTTGTTAATCCAGGGCAGTAAGAAAAGCGCAGTAAGAAAAACTCCTTCTCAGAAGGCGGAGAAGCCTTTTACACTTTGACAGCACAGTAGTTGCTTAAACAGAGATTACTAGAGTTGCTACTTCGTTCGTATTCGTTGTAGTGTACAGCTGCTCGAGACCCTCTTTATATAGGGGTTATAGAGCTTATCGGATGACCTGATCTTCGGGATCAGGTTTTGACTCGAGAGGGATCGGTCGACCGATCCCCAGGTTCGGTCGACCGAACCTGCTGTACCTGCCCAGTCTTCTGTCCAGGTGCAGTCTCTGTGGATCGAGCTTAGGTTCGGTCGACCAATCCTTTTGTTTGGTCGATCGATCGGCCAACGGTCTCCAGCTGAGTTGTCTCGATCAAACTGCTCGACTTGGTCTCTGGATAAACTTGGGTTCGGTCGACCGATCAGTAGGTTCGATCGACCGATCAGCTCCACCAATGGTCAGCTTCTGATGTGGCATTCGACGTGTCTGCTGCGGTTGGCTTTGGTTAATGAAGGGTTCGGTCGACCAATCAATAGGTTCGGTTGACCGAACCGTTGACAAGTCAACTCCAGTTGACTTGCTCCGGTTCGACTCCTTGGGTGATTGTGGCCCACCGGAATAGGGCTCACCTGAACCCAATTCCCGGCCTTCTCCTCGAACAGGCTTCCGTCCGGCTTCTCGTCTCTCGAACGCCGCGCACGTTCTTCTCGCTCCACCGGAGTACTTTTCCGCAGCTCTCTCATCCTTCGGACGCACCGAGCCCGTCGGCTCCCTTCCCGTGCCGTCCTTCTCGCTAGCTGCGTCTTCCGCTCGACTTTCTGTGCTCCTAAGTGTTAGTTAGAGCCCTAGAGCCAATCATTTGATGATTGTATGGACTCATTGTATCATATTCTTGTATATTAATAAAGGCATTTGGATTTTGGTTATTATACTTACTTGTATTGGTGCCAAATAAACTAAGTATAATAATGTCCTTGAGTAGATGGTTCTCACCTATATCAATCGGTTAGTTGAACCGATAGTGAGATGATATAGGGAACACTACTCTTAATCATTCCTAGTCGAGTATTAACATTCAGGGACAATGTTAATGCAATAAGACTAGCATGTAGGTCAACTCGATGACTTGATGTCACAAGTCATGGATATAGAGATATCAAGTTGACACATGGGTATACATTAGAGAATGTATACTGAATGACCCGCCATGAGAAAGTATCATGGATCATTATATGAGTGTCATATACTTTCTCATGTGGCTATTAGTATGACTACTAGTCCTTAGACCTGAAGTCACCATAGATCTCTACATAAGGAGTTATGTACTTTAGTTTCGTCAAACGTCACCCGTAACTGGGTGGACTATAAAGACGATTACTGGGTATGTAACAAATTATGCGGAGGGATGTGAGTGATGTAGATGAGATCTATCCCTCCTATATGACGGGAGTGACATCGGTATTCTTGATAGAGTGAGACCACGAAGTGCATGGCCATGCCCAAATGAGTCAATATAGGATATTGAGCTCATTTGATTTAGTGTGTCTACTTGGAGTTCAAGATTTAGATTGATTAGAGGATAACACGATCTATACCTCATATTAATCAATCTAGATGTCTAGGATAGAAGGACACTTGTCATATATTGTGAAAAGTCACAATTAATAGTCACAAGGTGATGTCGGATCTCGACATTCTTGTAACTTGGGTAGTAATGATGTGTTGCTAGATACCGCTCATTACTTATGCTCCTAAATGAGTTTAGGGCATTGCCAACGTTACAAGAACCTATAGGGTCACACACTTAGGACAATTAGATGGAGATTAGGTTCATATGATGAACCAAGAGGATTAGATTTATTTGATGAATCAAATTGGATTAAGAGTAATCCTAAATGGGCTAACTTGAGTTCGACTCAAGTTGATTCATGTGTTCAATGAGTCTAATTTAGATTTTGACTCATTGAATCAATTTAATTAAATGAATTAGATTCATTATATTAAGTTGGCTTGAATCAAATGGTTAGATTAAATCAACCATGGAAGAGATTGGGTCAAGTTTGACTTGACTTAAGAAGGAAGACCAAAGGTCAATTTTGACTTGACCTTTTGCCACCTCATTGGTGAGTTGGCATTAGGTGGACCAATGATGATGTTCCACATCATCATGGTGTGCCATCTCATGGGAGTTACTAGTGAGTGCCACCTCATGGATGTTACATTCTCTCCTTGATGACAACTTAATGCATTAATGAGGGGAATTACAATAGAGAGTGGCTGGCCACTTTTGATTGAAGGAGAAATTCAATTTGCTCATTCAAGTGATTACTCCTTCTTCTTCCTCAAGCTCTCCCTCTCCCTCTCCTCCTTGCTTGGCCGAATCTTACCAAGGTGCTAGCACACCTTTTGTAGGACCGTTAGATTCGATAGAGGGGGGGGGGGGGTGGATATCGATTCGAAAAAGACGAGTATAAACGCAGCGGAAAAGTAAAATAGACACAGTTGTTTTACTTCGTTCGGAGCCTGTGACGACTCCTACTCGAAGGCCCGTGGTCCTTGACCACTTTCGTTGGGCAATCACTAGCAATTTGAAATAATGATTACAAAAGAACCGTACAGTGAATGCTAATGAAAACTAAAAACAAAATACCGACAAGAAGGGAAAAGAATGGAGCGTAGTGTCGGAGCTTTGTTGGCGTCGCACTGAACGTTGAGCAGCAAGACCAGCAGTAGAAGAATTCTCAGCTTAATTGATTGATCCTGAAGCTCCTGCCTGGGGCTTCTTTTATATGCTGTTCCAGGCGCCTGGATCCCTTTCGGGCGCCTGGATTGTGACGTAACTGCACAAACCATGATGCTCCACGTGGCGACGACTCGGCTGGATAGAATTCGCCTTCCGGGCGCCCGGACCACCTTGTTCCAGAAAACTTTTTTTTCTTGCAAAACAAAGTTAGTCCGAGGCAAATGTATATCATGTAACACAAATTGTTAGCACAGTTAAAGTTCAACAGATGGATAAAGAAAGTATGACTTAGATTCCGTCTTTCCGAGACCGGAATCTAGTCACGATCTCGACTTAGACATCCGAAATGGATCTAAGCCGGATCGACGCCTAATGTCCCCTTCCCGGGAACGCGTCCTCACAGTCACTCCCCTCCAGTAACTTACCTCACTTACCTACCAGACGTCCGGTCAGCCCGTCGACCCGTCTGGACTTCTCGCCAAGCGTCCGGTCAGCCCGTCGACCCGCTTGGACTTCTCGCCAGCTATCCGGTCAGCCCGTCGACCTAGCTGGACTTCTCGCCAAGCGTCCGGTCAGCCCGTCGACCCGCTTGGACTTCTCGCCAGCTATCCGGTCAGCCCGTCGACCTAGCTGGACTTCTCCTGCACACTCGATCAAAGTGTCATACAACAACAAGACTAACTTAACCTATTTGTCATTCATCAAAACCTAGGTTAAATCGTTAGTGCTAGCCGCACCAACAATCTCTCCCTTTTTGATGGAATGACAACCTGGTTAAGTTAGTGAAAGTATATGCAAGAAACAACATGCATTTGTGTGGTTTTAAAGTTAGTTTGTGTTTTCAAATTGGTTTAGCTAACTTAACCACCTAACCCTCCTCCCCTTTTGGCATTCATCAAAAAATGAACAAAGGTAAATAATCATAGTGAAGAGTTACTGAAACAGGTAATCAAATTTTGAAAGATAAAATTGCAATTTTTAACACCAAGTCAAAATAAATAGTCAAGTTGACTTGGGGGAGACAGGTTGAGTTTTGAAAAGTATAAATTTAAGGTTAATCAAGTTTAACTCTCAAGCGTGTGAAAACTTTCAAAATAGGTTTTTCAAATTTACTTTTTATGTTTAAGTAACATCTACTTTTCAAATAGGTAAAATTTTCAACTTCGATTTTTCAAAACAAAGCAAAAATTAAATAATTTTTCAAGAAATAAAATTTTTGCCAAAATTAATTTTTAAGGCTAATTTGATAAAGGCTAAATTTGGAAATAATTAATTTTTCAAATCAGGTTTGAAAATTGGGTGGGATTAAACTTTCACATTTTTCAAATACTTAGTTAAATTTAAATTTCGTAAATCAATGTTCAAACATAGGTTAGGTTTTAAAAGACATTTTTTAAACACACAAAATTTGAGTTAATTCTCTCCCTGAACTTGATATTTAACTTTAACCAGCTGTCTAACCAATTAGGTATTAACTAGCTATCAGAAGATAGTAGCTTTCACATGGTTAGTCAGATTAAGTTGATTACAAGCAGTTAGTTTTTTTTTTGACTCGACTGATTAACTTTAATCTGATTAATATCTGAGTTGTATTTAACGTCCAGACTTATGTTGATGCACTGAAATAAGCATCTTAAGTCCAGACAGTTGGCCTATGCATCTCACCCCTTTCTATGTTTGTCAAACACAAGCAAGGTAAACCTAGGGTGTTGGTGAGATGCTCAAAAACTAGTCCTATGGGTACATGCTTTCTAAGGATTCAAAACTAGTCTAAGGCCAAAACTGTTTTTGAAAATCTAAAAATGGTAAGTTTTTGAAAACAAATAAATTTGACTTACAATTTGGTAAAATTATTTTTGAAAGTATTTTTGAAAGATCCTAGTCTATTAAGCACATCCCTAATTTTCGTCGTAAGGTGCTAAATTCACTTTCAGGGAGAGGTTTTGTAAAAATGTCAGCTAAATTTGATTTGGACTCAATGTACTTGAGTTCAATATCACCTTTAGTAACATGATCCCTGATGAAGTGGTGCCTAATTTCAATATGTTTGGTTCTTGAATGATGCACAGGATTCTTGGTTAAGTTAATTGAACTTATATTGTCAATTAATACTTTTACATTCGTGATGTTTAAGTTGAAATCTTTTAGAGTATGCATCATCCATAATAATTGTGCAACACATTCGCCTATAGCTATGTATTCTGACTCGGTTGTAGATAGAGCAACACAATGTTGCTTTCTACTAAACCAGCTAACAAGTGATGTACCTAATAATTGGCATCCACCACTTGTGCTTTTGCGGTCTAATTTGCATCCAGCATAATCTGAGTCAGAATACCCTATTAGTTCAAAATAATTTGTCCTAGGATACCAGATTCCTACATTTGTTGTTCCTTTAAGATATCTTAAAATTCTTTTAACTTGTGTCAAATGGGATTCCTTAGCACAAGTTTGGTATCTAACACACATACTAACTGCAAATAAAATATCAGGTCGGCTTGCAGTTAAGTACAGTAGACTACCTATTGCACTTCTATAATGTTTTAAATCAATTGGTTTTCCATTTGGGTCACTGTCTAAGATTGTGTTTACTGCCATAGGTATTTTTATTTCTTTCGTATTTTCCATTCCGAATTTTTTAAGTAATTCTTTGGTGTATTTATGTTGATAAATATAATTTCCTTCATTTGTTTGTTTGATTTGTAATCCTAAGAAATAGGTTAATTTTTCCCACTAAGCTCATTTCAAATTCTTTTTCCATTAGATTAATAAATTCTTCTAAAAATTCTGAATTTGTTGAGCCAAATATTATATCATCTACGTATATTTGTGCAATAAATATGTCTGTATTTAATGATTTAACAAACAAGGTTGGGTCAATTTGACCTTGTTTGAATCCTTTAGATGTTAAGTAAGATGTTAGCCTCTCATACCATGCCCTGGGAGCTTGTTTAAGTCCATATAGTGCTTTCTTTAATTTAAAAACATAATCAGGGTGTTCTAGACTTTCAAACCCAGGAGGCTGACCTACATAAACTTCTTCTTTAATTAGTCCATTGAGAAAGGCAGACTTAACGTCCATTTGGTATAGTTTGAGTCCCTTATGGGCTGCATAACCTAGTAACATTCTAATGGATTCTAATCTGGCTACTGGGGCATATGTTTCATCATAGTCAAGTCCTTCAACTTGACTAAATCCTTTGGCAACCAGCCTAGCCTTATTTCTAGTAATTTCCCCAGTTTCACTTAGTTTGTTTCTGAATACCCATTTTGTTTCTATTATTTTCTTGTTCTTAGGTGGTGGAACTAGGTCCCAGACCTCATTACGCTCAAATTGGGCTAGTTCTTCTTGCATAGCTATGATCCAATCTGGATCTAGTAGGGATTCATCCACAGTTTTGGGTTCAATTTTTGAAATTAATGAAATTTGACTTAGGTTTCTAAAAGATGATCTGGTTTGAACTCTTAATTCTGGGTCACCAATTATTTGATCAGTTGGATGATTTGGGTTAACCCTTATTGTTCTAGGAGGTTGATCCTCCTGATGTTGTTCCTCTTCTTCATGACTTAGAGTTTGGTTGGTTTCTGGAACAAACTCAGGTGTTTGTGTAGATTCTATGTCTTGTTTAGTTTCTTCAAATTTTACATTAGTAGTTTCTTCAATTTTTAAGGTAACCTTATTGTAAATTCTGTAGCGTCTACTATTTAGGGAATACCCTACAAAAATTCCATTTTCAATTTTAGAGGTGAATTTTCCTAAGTGTTCTCTTGTATTTAAGATGAAAACTGGGCACCCAAATACCTTAAAATATTTTATATTTGGTTGTTTATTATAAAACAATTCGAAGAACGTTTTGTTATGAGTTTTATTTATTGTTGTTCTGTTCTGTACGTAGCAGGCTGTACTAACGGCTTCTGCCCAAAAGTATTTAGGTAGGTTATACTCATTTAACATTGTTCTAGAAGCTTCAAGTAAGGTTCTATTTTTTCTTTCTACAATTCCATTTTGTTGGGGGGTTTTAGGGCATGAGAACTCATGATGGTAACTGTTTTCTAGACAAAAACTGTTAAAGTGGTGATTTTTAAATTCTCCTCCGTTGTCACTCCTAATTCTTTTAATTTTAATATCTTTTTCGTTCTCAATCTGTTTGCAAAAATTTGTAAAAATTTCAAAAGTTTCATCTTTATGTTTTAAGAATTTTACCCAAGTAAACCTAGAATAGTCGTCTATAATTACTAAACAATATAAGTTTCCATTTATAGATTTGACTCCATGGGAGTCAAAAAAATCTAAATGTAGAAGTTCTAAGATTGAGTTAGTTTGTGGTTGATTTGTTTATTTGTGGGCTGATTTAGTTTGTTTGCCTTGTTGACAAGCATTACATATGGTTGAATCTAAGTTAGGTAGCTTTGGTAAGCCTTTTACAAGTCCATTTAGTTTACTTATATTTCTAAAGTTGGTGTGAGACATCCTCCTATGCCATAACCAAGTTTCTTCTTTTTGTGTTAAATAACACTTAATGGGAGAAATGGTTAGGTTGATGGCATAGATGTTGTCTTTTCTAAAACCTTTTAAGCTTATGGTAGGATTATCTAGATGTTTGATTAAACATTCTGTAGATAGAAATTTGACTTTATACCTAGTATCACACAATTGACTTATACTTAGAAGATTATATTTAAAATTTTCAACAAGTAAAACATTTGTAATTATAAAGTCTAATTTTAATTCAATATTACCTATACCAATTACCTTGAGTTTGCCGTTGTTTCCAAAGGCAACTGTTCCTAGGCTTTTGTAAGTGAGTTGAGTGAACTTGGTGTGATCTCCAGTCATATGTTTGGAGCAACCACTGTCCAAAATCCACATGGTTTCCTACAGTAAGTAGGATTTAAAGTTAGTCTTTTGAGCATGCATTATTTAAGTGTAGAATTAATTTAAGTTTAAAATTTTGAAATTAATTTTTAAGTTTAAAATTAAAATTTTGAAAATAATTTTTAAGTTAAAATTAAAATTTTGAAATTAATTTAAGTTTAAAATTAAAATTTTGAAATTAATTTTTAAGTTTAAAATTAAAATTTTGAAATTAATTTTTAAGTTTAAATTTAAAATTTTGAAATTAATTTTTAAGTTTAAAATTTTAAAATTAATTTTTAAGCCTTATTCATCTCACCCGATCTATATTATCAATCAGGGAATCCTATGATTTTGTGAGATGAAATTGGTTGGATTACAGAGTTTTGGTTTAACTTGTGTTAGATTCAGACTTAGCTTTGGTTTCCACAAATAGGCATTCTTCAGATAAACTTCTAAGCTTGGTGTGTCACAAGGACATCATTAGAAATAACCAACCTTTCGAGGTTTTCCGAATAGTCCTATCCACGGAACTTAGTACTAAATCTTGGTCTAACTGGTTAGGATTCGTTTAAGGGTAGCTTCGGTCAGTTCCACTTGGCCAAATGCACCAGATCGAAACCATATCTTTCTAGACATGCGATGCCCAAGTTTCCCTAACGTACTATCATCCAAAAATTTCACCAATACCATGATTCAAGTTAAACCTGGTCTCTAATTCTAATTGCCCTGCCGAGTTTGTTAGTTTTGGATTACCCTGTCGGGTAAGTTAGTTTTGGAGGTGCCAGCTATTCTGGAGCCTCCCCCTGAATTATTGGCCATTAATTTAAGTTTTGATTTTAGGCTTGTGTCGATTCTTTTTATAGTTATAGTTAACTTGGTGATAATTTTGTTGTTTTTTAAACTGTTTAGATTTTGAATTTGATTTAGGTTTGTGTTTTGGATTTTGGTTTGGTTTATTTAATTTTATATAATATATTTTTTCTTTAGGTATATAATATTGATTAAGTCCTACTTGCGTGGTTAGACACGCTTTCGGAACCCAAGCTAGATTGGTTGAATTGTATTAGGTTATTAATGATTTGAAGGTTTTATTTGAATTCGACTTATATCCTAGTCCGGTTTTATTATAACATGCTTTTTGATTATTTAGGATTAAGTCTAAATTTTTTGATCTTGTTGTGAATTTTTCTAACATTTCCTTTAAATTGTTTATTTCATTTTTTAATGATAAATTCTCCTCCTCAAGTGTTAGATCTTGAGTTGGATTTGAATTTTTTAATTGTTCCTTGAGGTTTTGATTTTCCTCAAGAAGTAATTTGTTTTCATTTTCTACTTTGGTTAATTTACTATTTAAACAAGAAATGATTCTAAAAAACTTTTTGTTTAAATTAAAATATACCTCATTCGAGCCTTCGGAAACGAGTACGGACTCGTGGCTTGTTTCGGGTTCAGACCCGTCTTCATCTTCTGAATCATTTTCAGTTTCGGCTTCGCGGGCCATCAGTGCGAGGTGGCTCTGATGTTTCTGCTTTTCTTCCTCTGATTCGTCCGAGGAGTCGTCCCACGTTGCTTTGAGTGCTTTCTTTTTTGTTGGCTTTGGTTTGTCGAACTTTAGTTTTGGGCATTCGTTCTTGTAATGTCCCTTTTTGTTGCAGCCGTAGCAAGTCACGTTCTTTTGTTCTGAGGGAGAGCTGATCTTTTGAAGATCCTTTTTGCTGAAGCTCCTCTTTCTCCTGGTGAACATTTTTCTTACCAAGTTCACCAGGTGTTCTTCGTTTTCAGAGTCTTGGTCAGATTCTTCTTCAAATTCAGGCTTGCTTTTCTTTTCTTTGGAGGACCCTGCAAATAGAGCTATACCTTTCTCGGCTCCAGCATTAGTTTGTTCGTGTAATTCTAATTCACAGAAAAGCTCATCTAATTTTAAGTTAGAAAGATCCTTAGAAATTTTGTAGGCATCCACTATTGATGCCCACAAACTATTACATGGAAAGGCGTTTAATGCGTACCTTATTAAGTCTCTGTTCTCCATCTGGTGGCCTATTGCATGAAGCCCGTTGAGGATGTCCTTGATCCTCGCGTGTAGTTGATTCGCCGTTTCACCTTCCTGCATTTTTATATTAAAAATTTTATTTAAGAGAAGGTCTCATTTTGTTACCTTGGCGTCGCTCGTTCCCTCGTGCAGCTCGATCAACTTGTCCCATAGCTCTTTAGCGTTTTTGTGTGGGCCGACTCTGTTCAGTTCTTCTCTTGTCAATCCACATTGTAGAGTGTTGATCGCCTTATTTTCTGTTGATGCTTTTTTCTTCAGATCTGCTGTCCAGTCTTCAGGATCTACTAGATTGCCGGCGTTGTCCACTGGAATTTTGTAGGGTCTCGTAATGCTCATCCACTGGTCGAAGTCTGTTTTGAGGTAGACCTCCATGCGCTTCTTCCAGTACGGGAAGTCGTCCCCGTTGAAGAGTGGAGGTCGCACCGTGCTAAATCCTTCTTGTTGGGACATTCTGTGCACAGGTAAATAATCGAAAAAAAAATATCCCAAGACTTGGTCTTGGATTAGAAGTGCGGGAAGAGAAAAATAGTAAAATAAATCTAGATTGATATTGCAAAAAAAATGATAAACAAGTTTTGAGTGTAAAACTGAAAACAAAAAAAATCACCCCCAGTCTGATTGGTGGTTGCACCAAATCAGAGCGGTACCTGTTTTGACACCACTTGTAGGACCGTTAGATTCGATAGAGGGGGGGGTGAATATCGATTCGAAAAAGACGAGTATAAACGCAGCGGAAAAGTAAAATAGACACAGTTGTTTTACTTCGTTCGGAGCCTGTGACGACTCCTACTCGAAGGCCCGTGGTCCTTGACCACTTTCGTTGGGCAATCACTAGCAATTCGAAATAATGATTACAAAAGAACCGTACAGTGAATGCTAATGAAAACTAAAAACAAAATACCGACAAGAAGGGAAAAGAATGGAGCGTAGTGTCGGAGCTTTGTTGGCGTCGCACTGAACGTTGAGCAGCAAGACCAGCAGTAGAAGAATTCTCAGCTTAATTGATTGATCCTGAAGCTCCTGCCTGGGGCTTCTTTTATATGCTGTTCTAGGCGCCTGGATCCCTTCCGGGCGCCTGGAATGTGACGTAACTGCACAAACCATGATGCTCCACGTGGCGACGACTCGGCTGGATAGAATTCGCCTTCCGGGCGCCCGGACCACCTTGTTCCAGAAAACTCCTTTTTCCTGCAAAACAAAGTTAGTCCGAGGCAAATGTATATCCTGTAACACAAATTGTTAGCACAGTTAAAGTTCAACAGATGGATAAAGAAAGTATGACTTAGATTCCGTCTTTCCGAGACCTGAATCTAGTCACGATCTCGACTTAGACATCCGAAATGGATCTAAGCCGGATCGACGCCTAATGTCCCCTTCCCGGGAACGCGTCCTCACAGTCACTCCCCTCCAGTGACTTACCTCACTTACCTGCCAGACGTCCGGTCAGCCCTGTTAGGACCAAAAGTAGCTAGAGGGGGGGGGGTGAATAGCTCGTCGCGTTCTCTCGGTGCTCGGCGTTGCTTGGCGTTGCTTGTTTCTTCAAGAATATGCAGCGGAAAATACAGAAACAAATGCAACAACGCTAACACGGTTGGTTTACTTGGTATCCACCTCACAAGAGGTGACTAGTCCAAGGATCCACACCACGCACGCACCCTCCACTATGAAAACACTCCTTTTCGGTAACTACCGAGGGCGGAGAAGCCCTGCAAGACTCTCAGTACAAGAAGAAAGGAAAGGGAAACAAAATACAAGCGCAAAGCTTACAATGAGTACAGAAAACCCTAACCCTAGCTTCTCTTCGTGCCTTTGATCCGCCTCTTGACTTGAAAGCTTCAAGATCCTTCAAGGCGACCTGATCTTTGAGGCTGTGGAGGAGTAGCGAGAGCTCGAGTGAATCGGAGAAGTTCTCTCAGAGATCGCACGCCTGCGGCTTATACGACGCAGCGGTCGGATCCCGATCGATTCGAATGTTCCCAATCGATCGGGAGGCTTTGGATCGATCACGGATCGATCCAGGCGTTTTACGCGAAGCGCTGGATCGATCCACGGATCGATCCGGCGCTATCGCGTGAAGCGGCTGCGTCCCAATCGATCCACCGATCGATTGGGACATCTGAATCGATCCACGGATCGATCCGAGTCTCTGATTGGGGCAGTGCGGATCGATCCATCGATCGATCGAGCGGATCAATCCACGGATCGATCCGGCACTTGGTTTTGTCCAAAACCAAGTCCCAAACATCTAACAAACATTCGGTCAACCTTGACTGTTGGTATGTCATGCCTAGCATCTAGTCACTCCCTTGACTGCTAGGACTCCCTTACCAAGTGTCAGGTCAATCCCTTTGACCCACTTGGACTTTTCTCTGTGCAAGTATCCGGTCAATCCTTTGACCTACTTGGACTTTTCTTTCATGCCAAGTATCGGTCAATCCTTTGACCTACTTGGACTTCCCACCGGATGTCCGATCATCCTTGATCCATCTGGATTTTCCTGCGGCTTCACTCACCGGGGCTTTCACCTAGCTTCACTCACTAGGGTTTTCACCTAGCTTCACTCACTAGGGTTTTCCATCTGCCTAGCTTCACTCACTAGGACTTTCACCTGGCTTCACTCACCAGGGTTTTCCATCTGCCTAGCTTCACTCACTAGGACTTTCACCTGGCTTCACTCACCAGGATTTCCATCTGCCTAGCTTCACTCACTAGGACTTTCACCTGGCTTCACTCACCAGGATTTCCATCTGCCTAGCTTCACTCACTAGGACTTCCTTCTGCCTGGCTTCACTCACTAGGACTTTCACCTGGCTTCACTCACCAGGATTTCCATCTGCCTAGCTTCACTCACTAGGACTTCCTTCTGCCTGGCTTCACTCACCAGGACTTTTCTTCTGCCTGGCTTCACTCACCAGGACTTTCATTTTGCCTAACATCCCAGTTAGGACTTCCCAGTCAAGTATCCAGTCAACCTTGACCTACTTGACTCTTCTTCAATCAATATCTTATTGTCAAACATCTAAACCCAAACCAAGACTCAGCTTGGTTACCCAGGTCAACCTTGACCTGAGGGATATTGCACCAACAAGCCCGTCGACCCGTCTGGACTTCTCGCCAAGCGTCCGGTCAGCCCGTCGACCCGCTTGGACTTCTCGCCAGCTATCCGGTCAGCCCGTCGACCCGCTTGGACTTCTCGCCAGCTATCCGGTCAGCCCGTCGACCTAGCTGGACTTCTCCTGCACACTCGATCAAAGTGTCAGACAACAACAAGACTAACTTAACCTATTTGTCATTCATCAAAACCTAGGTTAAATCGTTAGTGCTAGCCGCACCAACACCTTTGTGTAAGGTTTTCTCCACCTACGTGTCCGTGTGGATACTTCTAGAGGACCGACGCTTGACGGTCTTGAGATCCGGCAACTCCTTGGATGAGCGGGAACGCGAAAGGGCACACAACAAGGGTAAAGCTCTCAACACATAGATCTAGGAGTAGATCTAAAGTTTTTGAAACTCGTATTTGTATTTCGTTCGATTTTCCTTGCACGGATCTACGGCTTTGGGTGATTCGGGGTTTCCGCGACGCGAAAAGCGGTTTTCGTGGCCCGAAAAAACCCAACACTAAGTTCCTGCACACTCAGACATAGGGGTCAGACAAAACGCAGGACCTAACCAACTTAGTTGATCACATCAAAACTACCACGGGGTCCAACAATCTCTCCCTTTTTGATGTGCATCAACCCAAGTTCAAGTTAAGGTAAAACAGACACAAAAAGGAATTTTAAAGAAAAATTACTAAACTAACATCTTTAAGCATAATTTTGCAATAAATAAAATTGCAACACTATATAGAAAAAATATTAAAAATTTAAACTTCCTAACTCCCCCTAAACTTGTACTTTTCTTTATTCTCCCCCTTTGATCATAGCAAAAACGGGGGCAAATAAGTTACAGAAGTTGAATTAGGATTAACTAAAAAAATTTCTAAGTATTAAAAAAAAATTTCTAAGTTAAGATGAATTTTTCAGAATTTGCAAAGGAAAAATTTTTTTCAAGAAACAATTTTTCTAGGAAAAAAATTTAAATAGTTCCTAAGGATATGTTTAAAAACTTTTTAAAGCATTGTTTAATTCTAATATTAATGCTTTTATCAGAAGGTTAATTAAACATTTTTATTTCAATATTTCGACTTCCAGGTCGTGGCGAGGCACTAGGCCTTCTTAGTTATTGGAGCAACAACCACTTCCTTAGACAAACCTTCCATAAAGAAACTCAAAGTTTAATTTTCTCACTGTAAGCTTTTTAATTTTAAAAAAAAATTAATCAAGTACAGATTTTGGAACCCAGTAAAGGTTCCTTCCTACGGGATTCTTTAAAAACATAGGGGGTATATAACTTTTAGGAATTTTCCTAAGTTGACCCTGATGTTGTTTAATGTACCAATTCAATTTTTCATAAATTCTAACTTTTGATTTTGGAAATCTATTTAAGCATGCATCAGTTTTCAATTTTTCAATTTCTAATTTTAATTTATCATTCTCTGATTTTAGATGATCATACATTTCTAACGGGCATGCTCTTACTAGGTTCAATTTTAGTTCAACATTCTCTTTTTCTAAATGATCTAACTCTCTAGAAAGAGACTTGATAAATTTAAAAGATTGAGTTGGGGTTAGATTGCGTACCTTACTTATCTGTTCTGGTGACGCTCCCCCTTCATTGTTGCTTTCTTCTTCTGATGTTCCTCCCCCTTCATCAATGCTCATTTCTGAGGTAGATGTTTCTTCTAGCTGATGGTTGGCCATCGGTGCTAATCCCGAGAATTCTTCGACTTCTGACTCGGAGGATGAAGAGTCGTCCCATGTCGCTTTCAAATTTTTGTGCTTGGAGGAATCTGATTTCTTGTACTTGGTCTTTGTTTTCTCCTTTTGCTTGCTCTTCAATTTGGGGCAGTCATCCTTGATGTGCCCCTCTTCGTTGCAGTTGTAGCAACGAATTGTCCTTTTCTTTCGTTGATGCATCTGCGATCTAAACTTATTAGTATTAAAAAATTTATTGAAGCGTCTTATCAGAAGTGCCGCTTCTGATTCGTCGACCGAGGCTTCAGAGTCAGAACTGTTCATTTTTGCCTTTAAGGCAATGTGCTGATTGGTCTTCTCTACTCCATTGGGATCTGAAACTCGAGATTCGTGAAGTTCAAAAGTGAATAATAATTGTTCTAAAGTACTTACCTCGAGGTCCTTAGAGATGTAGTATGCATCTACTAAGGAGACCACTCTGGAGTTCTGGGGAAGACATTGAGCGCATACCGGATAGAGTCCCGGTTCGTTACCTCTTCTCCAAGATTAGTTAGTTGCGTGATCAGCTCTTTGATCCTTGCTTAGAGTTGCGCTACCTTCTCACCTTGGTTCATCCGGAGGTTCGTCAACTGGTTCCGGAGGATGTCGCGCCTTGCTAGCTTCGCTTCGGAGGTACCTTCATGGAGCTCCAGGAATTTCTCCCAGAGATCTTTATCGGAGTTGTAACTTCTGATCCGATTTACTTCCTGAGGTGGCAGTACACTGAGTAGATGGAACTCAGTCTTTCCGTTGGCGACGAAGTCGGCTTGCTCCCTCTTGCTCCATGTGTTTTCTTCTTTATCTTTCGGCGCTGCAAAACCATATTTCATAGTAATTAAAATATCAAAGTCTGTTTTAAAGAATACCTCCATTTTTCACTTCCATGTAGCGAAATCTCCGTCGAACTTCGGGGGATGGATGTTCGCGCCGGCCATTGTTCAGATCTTTGTGCTTCAGATGGCGGTTAGTCCCTCTGAGGCTGTTGGGCTCTGATACCACTTGTAGGTGCAGCGGAGACCGGCAAGAGGGGGGTGAATTGCTTGCAAATAAAAATTATACCCTCCTCAAAGCTTTCCAACTCTTAAAATAAAGCAACAATATAAAATCAACTACAGAAATAAAAAGAGACAGAAATTAACCTGGTTACAACCAAGTGGGTTGTTAATCCAGGGCAGTAAGAAAAGCGCAGTAAGAAAAACTCCTTCTCAGAAGGCGGGGAAGCCTTTTACACTTTGACAGCACAGTAGTTGCTTAAACAGAGATTACTAGAGTTGCTACTTCGTTCGTATTCGTTGTAGTGTACAGCTGCTCGAGACCCTCTTTATATAGGGGTTCTAGAGCTTATCGGATGACCTGATCTTCGGGATCAGGTTTTGACTCGAGAGGGATCGGTCGACCGATCCCCAGGTTTGGTCGACCGAACCTGCTGTACCTGCCCAGTCTTATGTCCAGGTGCAGTCTCTGTGGATCGAGCTTAGGTTCAGTCGACTGATTATTTTGTTCGGTCGACCGATCGGCCAACGGTCTCCAGCTGATTTGGCCCGATCAAATTGATCGACTTGGTCTCTGGATAAACTTGGGTTCAGTCGACCGATCAGTAGGTTCGGTCGACCGATCAGCTCCACCAACGCTCAGCTTCTGACGTGGCATTCGACGTGTCGGCTGCGGTTGGCTTTGGTTAATGAAGGGTTCGGTCGACCGATCAATAGGTTCGGTCGACCGAACCGTTGACAAGTCAACTCCAGTTGACTTGCTCCAGTTCGGCTCCTTGGGTGATTGCGGCCCACTAGAATAGGGCTCACCCAACCCAATTCCCGGCCTTCTCCTCGAGCAGGCTTCCGTCCGGCTTCTCGTCCCTCGAACGCCGTGCACATTCTTCTCGCTCCACCGGAGTACTCTTCCGCAGCTCTCTCGTCCTTCAGACGTACCGAGCCCGTCGGTTCCCTTCCCGTGTCGTCCTTCTCGCTAGCTGCGTCTTCCGCTCGACTTCCTGTGCTCCTAAGTTCCTGCACACTCAGACACAGGGGCCAGACAAAATACAGGACCTAACCAAGTTAGTTGATCACATCAAAACTACCACGGAGTCCAACATATTATAGGAGATTTCTCCGCCTTCAAAAATATCTGAGAAGGAAAAAAGCTAGAGAGCTTTTAGTGATTCACCGACAAATAATAGGTTACGAAGTAGGAATAAGAATTTAGAACTATGGTCGGAGGTCATCCACTAGTATAAAGTGAGCCTTATATTTTTTAGCCTTTTTAAGTGACTCACATAGCCGAGCTATGTATTTCTTAGTTAAGTGCAAATTTGAAAAGGTCTGACTCTACATTCTTTAGCCTTATGAATATTACATACAACTCATTGCAACATTCTTGAGCCTCATGAATATTACACTCTAAACTCATTGCAATTCTTTATATATTAAGGTGGTTTTAAAGATTGCCTTAGTTCTCCCTAACTCATCAACTCTAGATCTTGCTACTTGCAGCGTGCAGAGAAGCTGCACATTAATGGAGTGGATGATGAGTCCACTTACACCAAAACAGTGACCCACTAGGTTATTGAATTGGTTGGGCAGGTTGATAAATGCCTGTGGATGGATCAGCCTGCAGGTTTCAAACATTAACTTTTTTTTTCCCCTTTTCTTTACATCTTTGTTTGCTGAATATGACTAAGTTTTTTCCTTAAAGAACTGACCAGTGCCCACATCCATACACTCGATCATGGCTGCCTGCCTGTTGACGATGGCCATTTGGTATGCCAAACAGTGATGCCTAAGACAAATAATTAAAGATCGATGTTCATAATTAAAAGTAAATTATTATACAAGCAACTGCAGCTCAGGAGGGACAGAGAGGGAAGGTGGGCAGGAGGAGGGAGTAGTGGATTGAACCTTCCATGGCCAAGGAAAGGCCTTACAAGATCAAGAACAATGGAGCCATTGATGAACACGAACAAATTAACATGGAGGCCCAAGAAGAGAGTGTAAGAAAAGCTCAGCTAGGATAGCACCGACTGAAAACTAATCAATAGGAAAGCACTTAGGCCTAAGAACAAGCATCGATCCTTTACCGGTGGCTTCAGCTTCTTGCCATGGTGGCTCCAGATGGAACTCTGCATTTCCATCCGTCCATGCTCCAACTTGAGACCTGAATTACACAGAAGGCCTGGAACATATATAAATGAATGCAGACGGGGAAGAAAAAGAAAAAGGAAAACAGAGACTTTAAACAGAAGCAAATTAAACAGGCATAGTCATGTAAATGGAGAGATGAGATGTGAGCTACAAACCTCAGCTAAGCGATTGAACATTAATTTGGTGGTACGAATTATTCAAGTGTTGCTCGAGAAAGTGAGAAGGAGATGTGACACAAACTGCAGAGAATTAAGAGAGCCTTTGTGGCTAGAGTTTAGCATGAATGCGAGAGCTAGAGATAGGTAGTTTAGTCTGTCCAGGTTGCCGTGGTATAGTCTAACTAAACATGAGGAGTGAAAAGCAAATCTATATTATAAAATGCCCTCGGAGTTACGGTGCGATAGTAAGAAATGAGACGATTTCTTAGATAATTGTGATAAATGATGAATACGTTCGTTCTTAATGCCGCTGTCAACTCGTCCCAAGGTCAACACGGAGGAAGTAAATCACGGGCGACTACTAGCTTTTGGAATAGTGGCTAGCACATAAGAGAGACATTTATCTCGGTTTTGTCGAAATTCGAACCCCAAATCTCATTATGATAATACCTCATGCGCTAGCCACTAGACTCATTCAAGGGGAAAAATTTCTTAGATAATGAAGGTTTATAACGCTGTCCGTTTTGATTCATTTATGTTTTCCAATGAAAAATTTATGTGAAACCGGGCTAATCAACTATATTAAAAATAAAAATCTATGTTATAAAACAAATAGTAGCCCAATAGAGCAAATGCCCATTTCAGTCGGCCCAGATAGAAGCCCAGTAGAGCAAATCTATATAAAGCAAATAGCCGATTATTCTCATGGGTTACGGATTAATGGCCACGGCAAGCCTCTCCGAAGCCACCACGCTCATCAAGCGCCTCTGCCGTCAATGTTCCTTCGCGTTAGCCCGCCGTGTGTTCGACGAGATGCCCGAACGGGACGTCGTCGCATGGACCTCCATAATCTCCGGCTACGCTTCCAACGGACTCCCGCGCGACGCTTTCTCCACCTTCTGCTGCATGGTATCTTCCGGCGTTCTCCCCAACCGCTACACGGTATCCAGCGTGCTGACGGCGTGCCGGGGGCTCCAGTCACCGTACGCCGGCGCGGCCGTGCATGGGATCGCCGTGCGACGCGGCATCAGCGACGGGTCGTACGTGGAGAACGCGCTCCTTGACCTGTACTCGTCTTGTGGATACATCGCCGATGCTGAGTTGGTGTTCGAAGAAATGACTGACCGGACGGTCGTCTCTTGGACAAGCATGATCACTTGCTACGCCCGCTCAGGCAATGCACGCAACGGAATCCTTTTGTTTAAACGAATGATTCATGTCTGTCAATCTCTCTTTCCACGTAAGGAGTTATATATACTAACTGAGACGTTGACATGGTCTAATGCCCGTTGCTTCCTTTCTTAATTCAGGAAATCCCCGAGTCGAATGCGTTTCCTTTCTCGATCACAATCCACGCGAGCGGTTCAATTGGTTGTATAAAACTTGGTCGTCAACTCCACGCATTAGTAGTGAAAGCAGGTCACGATTCAAGTCTTCCGGTTGCTAATTCCTTGCTTGACATGTATTCTAGGTGTTTGATTCTATCAGAAGCATGTCAGTTCTTTGGTGAAATGCCCCAGAAGGACCTAATTAGTTGGAACGCCATGATCGCAAACCTTGAGCGATCAAACTCCCATGAAGCTTTACTGCTATTTCTTGAGATGGGATCGCAAGATCTGCAGCCGAATAACTTTACGTTTTGTAGCGTTATGGCAGCTTGTGCTAATCTGGCAATTCTGAGCACCGGGCAACAGGTTCATGCATGCATAATTCGAAGAGGCTACCCAGAGAAACTGCAAGTAGCTAACACGGTAATAGATATGTATGCGAAATGTGGAACTGTGGCTGATTCTAGGAAGGTTTTCGACGAACTGACTACCAAGGATTTGGTAACATGGACATCATTGTTGATTGGATATGGGATGAATAGTTGTGGAAATGAGGCTATCAAACTCTTCGATGAGATGACTAGTTCAGGCTTTCAACCTGATTATGTTTTGTTCTTGGGTATCATTACTGCATGCAGTCATGCTGGGTTAGTAGATCATGGCTTGAGGTACTTCAGTTTGATGAGTTCCGAGTATAATGTTCCACCTACCAAGGAAGTCTATGGTTGTGTTGTTGATCTGCTAGGTCGAGCTGGAAGAGTAACAGAAGCCCACGAGCTGATAAAAACAATGTCTTTTGAACCTGACGAAAAAATTTGGGGAGCTCTTCTTGGAGCATGCCAGATACATAAGAATGCCGAATTAGGAAGATTAGCCGCTCAGAAGATATTGGACATGAAGCCAAATGACACAAAGACTTACATCTCATTATCCAGTATACATGCAGCTGGCAATGCATGGGAAGATTTTGCAGAGGCCAGGAGATCCTTGAGAGAGAAAGGATACAAGAAAGACGTAGGAATTAGTTCAATTGAGGTCGGGAATGAAGTATTTAGCTTTGTTGCTTGTGATAGAAGCAATCCCTATGTTATTTTTGTCTTTGGGGTATTAGAAGAACTGGCTCAGCATATGAACCAAGATAAATTTGAATTAGATTTGATGCTCCATGATTTCACAGACATAAGATGATTCATTTGGTTTCTGATCACCCTCTTGCAAAGTTTCATGAATCAAGCTATATAGACAAGTTCAGAATGAAGATAGTGTTGGTATTCTTCAACGTCATAGTTCTCAAGTATTTATAGAAATGGAAGATCATGTACTTGTATTTGGTTCGTTCTTTCTTACAACACCAGTAATGGAATACTAGTCTTGGTTTCTCAATAATGCTTTTGCAAATGACTTGAACTATTGTCCAACTCTCAAATTTTTGCAGGAGATTTGTTCAAACTATCCTCAGTTTCAATACCCTGTAAGTCTTAATTAGTTATAGAGCTACAACCAGTTGTCTTTCTAAGGTCCGTGTCTTTCATCATTTGTTTACCTTGACAACATTCCAGCATTTTGCAGTAGCATATGCATGGGAGTAGTAGTCATCCACATGAATCCCAAGGAGCAATTCTGACAATTTTTGGTGCCACAAGCAAAATCAGATGCCTACAGCCATGCATCCTTAATCCATCAAACAACACGTCCAGTAACAATATTTCAGATTTCATGTGTGGTTGCTTGCTCAATCACTTAATCTTTTCAGCTCACAGGTAGAGGGCTCAAAGTGTCAATAAAGTTTTATATTTGGTGGAATATCATAAATGTAACAAAGGCATCAGGCTATGCAAATGACAGAATAAAAGACCAATAGTGAGGTTTAATGGGTTTCTTAAAGTCGAAAGCATCTTGAATCATCCCATCAGTGCTAAAACAATGTAGAGCAAAATCTTGATGTGCACATGAGCTTGTTGAATGGGCTAGAGATTTGTGCATGTCTCAAGTTGAAGAGGAAAGAATGATCTAGGGTTGAAGACGACATTACTGGACTTGAAACTAATGAATGTTTTATGGGTTCCATAAAGTATTATGATACTTTGATCAAAGTGTTTGATGTTGGTCTGACAAAGAGGGTGGAACCGATTCTTCTGCTTGACTAATGTTCATATCTTGAACCTATCTGACTAAGAATGACATGGAGGGCTTTTATTATGCAGTATGTCTATCTCTCATATGTTTATGGATAAGGTAGCCAAGCAATTTCTGCCTCAGCCTCTGATAGGTTCATGGATAAGATAGCCAAGTGATTTTCATAATAGCTGTTCCATAACAGCTACTTTTAAAGAGATAAGGATGCAAACTTGTGTGGGGTTGACTTCTTCATCTTTTCAAAGTAATTTCATCCTCTGTTGCAGGCCTCACTGCTTGCCACAGAAGACATTTTGCAGCCTTGATAAGTCGATCAAGAAAAAAGGTTCTTGGCCTTTTGTTTCCCTTTCACTCTTTGGGGCCGGCTCTGTATTGGGTACTCTTCTCGACGGAATTCACTCTAGGGTAAATCTCCAGGTATACCATAATGGAGCAATTGATGTTGGCCCTGTGCATACCAACATATGGGTACACATTTTCTTCCACCGGGTGAATTTTTTTTCTGATAAATTTTTTGGCGCACTGAACATGTTTGATGGAATGTTTCTGCGATTAGGTACCTCCCATGCTTGGAGTGTTCTACTGCGCTGTTGGGTTACTTCAACTAGTTTTGGATGAAAAAATACCCTCAAGATCGAAAGATCAAGCAGGGAGTTTGGAGAAGACTGCAATCTCACTGATGTATGCCATCTGAATATACTATGCAGCTAATATATCTTAGCATCTGCACACAAGCTCATTCAAATTTCTCCTTTTGGGTTATCAGAACACTTGCAGCTTTCATTGAATTGAGTGCTGAAATGTTCAAAGTTGGAGTTCCAGACAACGTAGAAGCCGCCGTTTTGTTCGTGTTGGCAGAGTTCATATGGTTCTTCCTGGATCGCACCTGGCTTGGATTTGCCCTGGCTTGCTTTGTAGGCGCTGCATGCCCCTTGGCTGAGATTCCACTGATCAAGTAAGCTCATTGATCAACCAAAGTTTTGTTTTTCGCCTCATTTATTCTGTTTAGAACTTATTGATCTTCGAAAGTTCTTCAAATTCCAGAGTGTTTCATTTGTGGGATTATCCCAACTCAGATATCCAAATCTTTGATGAGGTGAGAACTGAGAACCCCTCGAAATTACGTTATTATTGCAATAGTGAGACTACAAACTAATTTTATGCTCCACTTTCAGGGATTAATTAGCTGGACGACGACCTGCTATTTTGTTTACACACCATTCTTGATAAACTTGGCACGGTGGCTCAAATCTGTAAGAGCTGATGGTGGCGACAGTGATCCAGTTGCTTGATAAATTCGATAAATTATTAATGCTTCTTTTGTCAGATTAGTGATACTGCTTGGATTGGTTTATATGTTGGGGAAATTGCTAAGATTTCCCGATTGTCGTTTGGAGATTGTTAAATTTACTTTGAAAGTTTCGATGGACTAGACAAGACGATGTTAATTTGGACTCGTGAAAATAATTTAAATGGATTACGTTGAAAATTTATATTTCATTTAAAAACGGATCTAAATAGGTTAAATCATGTATGTGGGTTGATCTACGACGGTCTCGGGATGATTTGTAGATTAAGAAAATAATAATTTAAAATTAAAAATAAAAATTCAAAGTTCATGAGTTAATCTGTTTAATTTATAATATGTAATTCAAATTTAATAATTTAATAATTTTTATTTTTTAAAAATTTTTTGATGGACGCCTAACTCGCAACTCATTTGGATTAGATTGGATTGAGCTTTTTCAGCCCACACCAGGTTGGCGGGGCGGATGAGGGCTTGGGTCCGATCCATGACAGTGCGGACAGTAAGATCGTGGGACTGCTCAAAGTGAATTGTGCTTTTGAAAAAAAAAAATAGATCCGATGGTCTAGTCAAGCACGATTGTGCTGAGCTCAGCCGGCACGATACGTAATGACGCCTCTTTTTGGTTGACTGAAATGGAATGTCTGCCGCCCAAAATCTAGAAGTAATCTTTCCAAATGAGTGTTAGATTTCAAAATAGTCAAAGTCAGAGCAAAAGCCACCTGGTCAACCATAATATATTAATTGTTAATAACTCCGTAAATATTATATTATATTATATTATATTAATTTCAACACAAAGTGACAGAGCTTTTATTCGTTGAGGATTCTGTTAACCTCACTTACACACGCAGCAAGCAAAATATATAGCAATCCCAGAACCAGCGCACATGCTTAATTAGATCCATAGACCATACCAAACTCTGTCTACTATTATATTCAGTCACCGCCGCCATGGCCACGGCCGCCGCCGCCACCTCCTCCGCCGCCGCGGCCGCCGCCTCCACCGCCGCCACCACGGCCACCGCCTCCTCCGCCACCACCACGGCCGCCACCTCCGCCGCCGCCGCCACGGCCTCCGTCTCCGCCGCCCCCACCGCTGCCTCCACCCCCACCTCCGCCGCCTCCACCGCCACCCCCACCGCCGCCACCTCCACCTCCGCCGCCGCCGCCGCCTCCACCTCCTCCAATGCTGACTACGCTATCGGCACCGGCTCCCTCTCCGCCGCTGCTGGCAAGCAAGCGCTCAGTGCTCTCGAGGCGACGAGCTTGGGCGACGCCGAGGATGGCCAACATGGCGATTAGAAGAAGCAGCAGGCCATAGACAAACTTCACGGCGGGAGTAGTACTGCGCCCCATCTCCGCTAGCTAGCTGCTTCAGCTCTGCTCGAGCATATGCGTATCTAACTATTTATAGATGGCCGGCCGGCTCGACTCGAGAAATTAATGCGGGTAGTTGAGGAGCTTGCTGATTGTACTATCTTCATACACGATCAGGATAGCGGAAGAATTGTCCGTGGCCCTAAAATAATCACATGAATATTTCTCGATTAATAAAATGACAGTAATTAATAAGGCGGCACAAAAAGTCACCGCAATTTTGCCCTCAACAAGGATAAAATTAATTTTTTATTCATTCTATATCAATTTCATTTTCATTTTCATTTTTTTTAAAAAATTCAAAAATAATAATAATAATAATAATAATTTTGCTTAAAATGTAGTTTTAATAATGGTTTCTATGAATGAAATTTAATAAAATTTTTAAAGAGATTAATTGGTAAAGAGTTTCATATAGTGGAAAAATTTTAACCTCAAAGAGTTACCTTTGGATCGGTTTTCAATCTTTTATATTGAAATATAATTGAATTTATTTAATTGTTTAGTAATTCAATTTGATAGTTGGAATTGTTAATTTGATGGTCATACTATAAAAAGGAGATTCTTTTCGTATAAAGTACTTGTGGGATGAGAGCAGTGAAGTTAGTAGTGTTTCGACCATTAGAATGATAAAAAATAATGTATCGGTCGATTAGTAACATCTAGTAATTGACTGATGCATTGTAGATGTGAAGGGTTTGTGGTTGAGGAGTTAAATGTGCAAATCTTGAAATAGGATTATTAGTCGTCACTTGTTGGAATCCAACAATCGATTGATGAATTAGAGCCTAAATGGGGGAAGTGTTTAACATAACAATCGATTGTTGAACTAAACCCCAAATCAAAATTTTGCACAGTAACCCTGAAAATCAATTAATGTGATATAACAATTGATTGTTAAACTATTTTCGAGCAAATAGAATGCTCCGAGATCGACCAATCAGTTTGACTAAACGATATTAATCGATTGCTAAGTTCTAGCAATTAATTGGTAGTTCATTCAAGCGAGCATGCAGAATGCTCTCAACATAATTGGTCAGCTTGACTGGTGGCTAGCAGTTGATTGTTAGGTTCTAACGATCGATTGGTAATTCATTTCAAGTAAACAAAATGTCTCCAATGCAATTAGTCAGTTAGAATGGTGGTTAGTGATGGATGATTTCTAATAATCGACTCCTATTCAAAAATCAGGATGATATTAGTTGCTGATCAAAAGTCAATGATCTTTCAATGATCAAGTCGATAGTCAAACCTCTATAGCAATCGATTGTTGGTTGATAACAATTGACAGAAAAAAGTACAAAATCTAGCCCAATGCAAGATTGTTTAAAAAGGGTTTTAGTTGATATTTGGACAATGCTTTTGATTACATGTCTCCTAATCATCTCAATTATTCAAACATCAAATCTCAACATTTTAGTAGTGAAAACAAGAGCTCTTGTACTTAAGATTTTTCCATCTTGTTTCTTCTATTTTCATTGTTCCATTGTAATTACTATAAAACTGTGTAAGAGATTTCTTCATCTTGAACTTGGTCTGAGAAGGAGGAAATTCATTAGTGATGGTAGAACAATAAGTCTAGTCTTGGACGTAGCGTCTCCGAGAGCTGTGAACCAAATAAATGACCTATATTAGCATTGTTTGTGGTTGCTTTTGCATGTCAAAATCTTAGCTATGCAAAATCACTTAGTCGATACAAAACGAAACTATTCACCCTCTAACTCCTTATGTCCTAATATTTATTCCACGAGATAAACAAGTACATATGAACTCTAGGTAAGTCTTTATTTAGTGAATTCATAAGATTTTCCTTTGACTTATATAAATAATATAAATTATTCCATTAGAGACTAATTGTTTAATAATATTATATCTTTAACAAATATGTGGAGACTTGGCATCACACATGTTTGTCTTTGTCCTATTAATAGCTATTTGACTATTATAGTATTATATGTTTAACAAATATGTGGAAACTTGGCATCTTTGTCTTTGTCCTATTAATAGCTATTTGACTATTATAGTGCATTATTAGAGTAAAAATGAAATTGCCATCTTAGCAGTCTCTTCATAATAGTCTCACACTTATATTAAATTAACCATCTAGATATCAACTATGTCAATCTATTAGGCTATTATAATGCATTATAATCATTGATCAAATTGTGTCTAATATGAAATATTCTCCAAGAAATTGTAAGATTATTCTTCTTGTTTGGGCTATCAAGTTTTTACATGGTTATCAAAGCCTAAAGTAGTCCTCAATATTTTTTTTTCCATTTGAGTTTGAATCAATATTAAAGTTTAAATTTAATTAAACTAATATCAGAACGTTTAAGAAAAAATGATTCGACTAAGAATAACTTTCATTCATGTATTATCTATAATATTTTTAGAACATAATAATAAATATATTACGATACATGAGTGCCTTTAGTTTACTTGTTTTTTCTACAACTTTGATTCTACAAGGTGTCATTTTATTAGTTTTGAATTAAAGTCATTCATACTTGGGAATTGATTGGTAACTAATTTGACAAGTCCATCTGACAATATATATATATATATATATATATATATAGCGATCCTGCAACTACAATTATGTTAATACCGAGCCAGAGAAGGAGTTCCCCGGCGTTGGCCCTCCGACACTCAAGTCAGTCACCAGCGATGTGTGGAAGCAAAGCAAAGTAACGAACAGCAACAGCAACAGTAAATTATTGCATACCTCCGCTGAAACTTGAACCACCCTTTATACAGGGCTCATTAGCGCGCATGCACACTTTCCAAGGTATGCACGCTTTTTGAAACTTTTCCTGAAAAGATGCATCAGTAAAGTGTCCCTGACATAATACCTTAACGAGCCGAACATATATCTGAAGTGACAGTGGAAGCTTCTGTCATACGATCTTCTGTCTAAACCAGCCGCCTGTCAGCGGCGCATGCTCCCAAAAAGATAATATCCAGCTAGCGGTGTCTTTTAGTGGGCTGAGCGAGATAGCCGCTCGAAGGATAACCGCTCGACTCGGGTTCTTACTTTCTGATCGGATGAGTATATTATCTGGCAGGCAGCTCGACCGGTGCTCCCGCTGTCCTGATCCCTAAGCCATTATTTGGACGAGCGGGAAAACCGCTCGGCTTGCCCTTGCAGATACCTAGTAGTCTTTCTGAGCGTCGGAAGCTCGGAATCCCGCCAAGCTGTTATGATGTCGGATCGGATCTTCATTATCTCGATTGGGCGAGTGTGCTCCCCGATCGGCCAGTGGCATAGGGCGTTTGACCACCTTAACTCTGACCTCCACCATGACACTAATCTCCACCATGGCGGCAGGGTGGGACCTCCCCCCCTTATCACCGCATCAGGTAAGATGTTAAATATGCTTAAGAAATTGTATTAGATTTAAAATATGGACTATGTGAATTGAGAAAAAAAATTGTCTTTTTAGTGAGACCCATTTGCAAGTCTTTATGGTGTTGTGTGAATGCTTGAATATAATTCATGGCAAACAAATAAATTTCTTCACTTGAGAAAGAAAGAAAGCTCGCATTAAATGAAGATTGGAGCTATTTGCACTAGAGGTGTTTATCATTAGTTCAAAATAATCAAGTTAGAATATTAGTCTAAAATAGTTGATTTAGGCTATTATGTAAAAAAATAATTTCACAAATATCTTGAATTTTTTCCCCTTCATAATGTTTGAGACCAAAGAAGCGAAACTAATTAAGTGGCATGCCTTATTTAAATCAACACAAAATTGGATAATTTCAGTCCTACCATAATCCTTATTTTGATTTTGTTATTAGTTTTTACCTTTTAATACTATAAAATCATACTTATTGTCCTTAAATTTTGATCAACTAGGCCCATGTTAAATCTAAATTTAGACTCATCAACACCTGATCCATTTGAGATAGGTAAGTTTGACTTTGAAACTTTTATGTTTATACTTTTTTCTCCCTTCAATATCAATGCATATTCAAGAGGATTGATTGAACTTATAGTCAAGTTAGGAGCTTCCATTGGAATTGGATCAAATCATATTCACCCTATTTATTGTTCTTTAGTCAAAGACAATCTTCTAGTTTAGTAAACAATCTTCTTTTGAATTCAATAAGTACTATTATCCATCTTAATAGTCAAACTTCATTAACCATATCATTGTCAAATTTATTATCAGTTTTTCTCCATTGTTGACATTTTATGAGTAAGATGCTTTTAAATCAGTATCAGACATTTTAGAACATCTTTATCAGACAGAGAGAAAGCTAACATATAATATTTTGAGCAGTTAATATTATTCAATGACGTTAATTAGTGGAATATTTTAACAGTTGTATTTGCATGATTAATTGATTAGAGTTATTTTAGATAACTAGAGGAGGATAAAATAGAGTTATTAGAGGTCTTTAAATGTAAGCTCTTAATTGGGAAGCTTTGAGCTTGAGGGATTCTACTAAAATATTTATGATACTCCTTTGAATTTCAAGATCTTCGGAGAATTGGAATAAATTAAAGGCTCTAACTTAAGCTCTTAGTATATATATATTCAATTTACATTTCATCTTGTATTTGAGAGGAGTGATATTTGTAAACACCTGGAAGTTGGGATGACAAGAGGCTTGTCTATTACCTCTTGTGAAGAGACGACTTTAGTGGAACAATTTGGTGGTATGGAGTTGAATAAAAGCAAGGGCTTCAAAACACTAAATAAACTTATTAGCATGTATATTTTTTTTATCTATTTTATTTTTATTGTATATTATACTCATAATACGTACATAAATACCAAGCTCATCAAATATCTAATGTTCTATTTGTTTATATTGTGTACAAGGATTATCGACAAGTATGTTGGCTATTCATCCCTCCCCTTTAGCCAAACTCAAGACATCATCTCATTATGTATACTATATAGTAATCACCACAATAATGATAAGGTCTAAAAATAATCTCACAGATGAATTAACGAATAAATTTTTCTTAATTGACGGTTGACCTAAGAATACTAGACTGGTAGGTCATCCGTTGCAAGTATTTCCAATTTATATAGTGACTGGTGAGAAATTTTCGTAAGACTAGGCCAGTCTCCCAGAATTAATCATCATAAGCTGGATACCTAGTACCAACTAAAAAGAAAAATAATCTCACAGATGTGGCCAAGTCACTTACAAGAAGCTTAGAAACAAGTATACACTAAGTAGTGTGACAAGACTGAAAAACTTAAATTTAACCATGACAATGATAACCTAACTTCATATTAGTAAAACTAATTTTAAAAACTAATAAATAATGGTATATCGTCCTAAAGTGTTTGAAAAACACTATTATGGCACGTAATCATGGGATGTTAGACTTCTAGATTACCTATCGTGAGCAATTTCTAATTTATCTTTATGATAGATGGAAAATTTTATAAAATCAAATCAATCATCTCAAATTTAATGTTACTAGTTCATCAATTTTTTTTTTATAAAAAAACACACCATTATATAGTCTCTTCGAAGAAGGTAAATAGGATAGCTACTTTATACTCCTGAGAAAGTTGAAAAGAATTTCTTAATATAACTATTTTATTAAAAAATTACCTTTAGAAAAGAAATTCCGCCAATATAAAAGTGGTGTTGCTTTGCAGACGGTGTGAGAAGCCTCGTGTAAGTATAGAAGTGGTGTTGCAAACCTCTTAAGAACAAAATCTCTCTCTCTCTCTCTCTCTCTCTCTCTCTCTCTACACCGTGTAGTAAGAATTTATGTACAAACTAAATAAATAAATTTAAACTATATTCAACTCATTAACATTCGTGAATAATATTCATAAATAATATTTGTAAATTATATTTATCAATAAAACTCTTATCAACGTGCTAAATAAATAAAGAAAGTTTCAAAATGAACAAACAAGTTTGTATTATGATCAAGCTCAATAACCAACCAAATAAACTTAAAATATTTTTTTTTCAAACAATCAAACAAGATTAAATTGAGAACTCGATAATATTTAAATGAATCAAGGTCAAGCCAAGCATAAACTAAACTCAAGCTCATAAAAAAAAATCAAGTCAAACTTAAACAATTATTTCAAAAGCTTGGTTCATTTTAGGTTGACTTGATTACCTTATCAAAAAAATTTGGCTCGACTTGGCTTGTTTATAGCCCTAGTCCTTATCATTTTTTATGGGGTTTCAACTAACATAGGGGGTTTGGTTAACATGTCAGCTAATCGAGACCTTGAGCCTGAGTTCCCTTTCTGCCAAGTTCCCTCCTCCATGGAGTTGACATGTAGATAATGTTGGTGCAATTAACCTCCAAGATTTTAATGTCCAACAAATATGTTTAATTGAACTTGATCATGGAAAGTCCTAGTCGTGGCTAGGCAAGGGTGGGAAGTCAACCGAGTGACTAGTCCTAACTGCGGTTAGGCAAGGGAAGTCCTAGTTGCAGGCTAGGCAAGGGAAATCTCGATATATCGTAGAAGCCAGGTGGATTCGATAGGTCTGGAGAATTAGATCCATGGGTAGTCGAATACTGAGTCTTGGTGAGTAAAGCCAGGTGGAGAAAACCCTAAGGGATGGTAACCTTAGGTTCTAGTGAGTGAAGCCAGATGGAGAAAATTCGCTTCAAGTTGCTTTGATGTTCCTTTGTTTGAATCGTCTTGACCCTTTGTCCTTTTTCTATTCTTTGTTTTTAGTTTCGAACAGTTGTCTTTAATATGTCCTTCATCCAGTTGTAACACTTTACCTTCCTATTTTCTCGAAGAAGCTTCGTAGCTTGTGTCTTATTAAACTTAGTAGTTTTAAAAAACTTATTGAACTTCTTACCATGTATGATTCTTCATCTTCGTCGGGTGATGATTCTGAATTTTGTTCATTCTTCTTAGCTTTTAGAGCGATATTGTTATTTGATTTTTCTGTATCTTTAAAATCTGTAAATCGAGATTTGTGAAGTTTGAAAATTGAAAATAATTTTTTTAAACTACTTATCTAGAGGTCCTTGGAGATTTAAAAGGAGTCTACTATTGATGTCTATTCTGGTATTCTTGTAAATGCATTTAGAGCATATCTAAGTGAATCTCGATTCGTTACCGTTTCACCAAGGTTGGGACTCCAGTTATCAGTTCCTTAAGATTTGCGTGTAGTTGAGCCACATTTTCTCTATTTTCCATCCGGAGGTTGATTAGTTGATTTTGGAGTAGATCTCGTCTTACTAGCTTGGCCTCCAAGGTTCCTTTATGGAGCTCCAGGAGCTTCTCTTAGAGTTCTTTGGCGGAGTCATAGGTGTCGATCTAGATGACTTCTTGAGGTGATAGACCACTTAGTAGATGAAACTTCGCCTTACCGTTTGCCATAAAGTCAGTATGTTGGTTCTTGTTCCAGAGATGTTCTTCCTTTTCTTTTTCATTCTTGTTTTTGGGTGATTCAAAATCATATTTAATAGTTAAAATAATATCAAAGTAGGTTTTAAAAAAATACCTCTATCTGGGGCTTCCACAACGAGAACTTCCCCTCGAACTTCGATGGCTGAATGCTTAATCAGGTCATCTTCTTATTATTTTAGTGGGCGGTTAGTACTTCTAAGACATTCTAGCTTTGATATCACTTGTTGAAATAGGTGGACCAGCTAGAGAGGATGAATAGATGACCTGCAATTGAAATTATAATTTTTTGTTGTTGTCCACTACACTAATTAAATAGATAAAAATAAAATAAAAAGAAATAAGGGCACAAAGTATTTACTGTTAGAGTGTATACTAAAAGCCTAGCTTTTGGTATAAACATTTATCTAGAAATAAGAATTACATTGGTCAAATGTCTACATTTATGATAAATGTAATTGTTCAATTAATTTATATTGTAGATAACATGGTGTGTGGTGTCACACACAGAGGATCATGTTATCAGTACCTTATAAATTATAAACAGTAGCTCACGACCATAATGGAAAGGAACAAACCATTGGAAGGTCGTAGTGTAATTAGGTATTAGTTTATCTTAACTATATAATTACACTAATACACTAAGAGTGTATTGAGTAGGACCATTAGAGGTCGTTTCTTTTATACTGACTTTATAAAGAAACAAAGACCTCAGTTATTATGGAAGTGTGTGCTCTTAATCCTAATATAATAACAAGCACATATATTTGATATTTATTTCTTTAATTTATCAATGGGTGAGATTTAGTTCGATGAATCAATAAGCCCGATAAGTTGGGAAATGATATCACTTATAGTGTGTGTTGTTGATTATAGAAGGAAACTGTGTCCTAGTGATCTAGGTTGAGAATGTCCCCAAGAGGAGCTCATAAGGATTGTCATGTTAAACCCTGCAGGTGGACTTAGTCCGACATGACGATGAAGTTGAGTGGTACTACTCTTGGAGCTAGATATTAATTAAGTGAGTTGTCAGTAACTTACTTAATTAGTGGACATTTGTTATCTTAAACACAGGGAGACTAACACACTCATAATAAGAAGGAGCCTAAAATGTAATTTGGGATTGGTGCGGTAGTTCAATAATAGTTCTTTAGTGGAATGAATTATTATTGATGAAATTAAGTTGTGTGTTCGGGGCGAACACGGGATGCTTAATTTCATCGGGAGACCAAAACCAATTCCTCCTCTCGGTCCCTATCGTAGCCTCTAGTATATAGAGATTTATACCCACCGCATACTCACCTTCTTTCCCATCCAATGGGGCCGGCCAAGCTAGCTTGGAACCCAAGTTAGGGCCAGCCAAGACCAAGTGGATGAGTCATGTAGGTGGCCGGCCAAAGCTTGGGTCCCAAGCTTAGGTGGCCGACCACTAGAATATTAAAAAGGATTTTTATTAAAATTATTTCTTATGTGGATATCATGATTTTAAAAGAGAGTTTAAAAATTAAAAATTTCCTTTTATAACTTTCTACAAAAGATTAAGAGAAGAGATTAATCTCTTTCCTTATTTGTAGTTTAAAAAGATGGTTTTAATTTTTGGTAAAAACTTTCTTTATTTGTAAATCATCTACATGTTTAAAAGAGAGTTTAAATTTGAAATCTTTCCTTATTTGTTGATTAAAGGAGGATTTTAAATTTTAAGAAAACTTTCAATTTTAATCATGTTCATGATTTAAAAGAGAGTTTAAAATTAAATATTCTCTTTTATAAGTTTCTACAAAAGATTAAGAAAAGATTTGATATCTTTCCTTATTTGTAGATTAAAAGAGATTTTAATTTTTTAGAGATAACTTTCTTTTTATCCACATGTTTAAAAGAAATATTTTAATTTATAAAATTTCCTTTTTATTAACCACCATGAAGGGAAAAATTATTTGAGAAATTTTTATAAATTTCCGGAAGTAAATTAGGAAGTTTTAATTCTTGTGTGAATTAAAATTTCCTTGATTAAAGGGATTAAGGTGGCCGGCCATTACAAATAGAAAAGAAAATTTATTTTTAATTAAATAAATTTTCCTTTTTAATGGCAAAAGAATTAAGGAAGTTTTTATTAAATTTTCCTTATTTGCCAAGACCAAGGATTATAAAAGAGGGGGTAGAGGAGGCTTCAAGGTGAATGTCTCTATTTATTTTTCTCCCTCTTTTCTTCTTTGGGTGTGCTTTTCTCTCCTCTCCTTTGTGTGGCCGAAACTTTCTCATGGTGGAGTTAGCTTTGGTGGTAGGATCTAAGAAGGAGAAGAAGGAGAGAAAAGAAGCCTCTTTTCTAGCATCCCTTGGAGCATGGTGGTGGTGGCCGAACCTCTTCATCCTAGAAGAAGTTTTGATGGCCGAAACTTGCAAGGAAGAAGAAGGTGCTTGGTGGTTCTCATCTCGGAAGATCGTTGCCCACACAACGTCCGAGGTTAGAAGAGGAATACGGTAGAAGATCAAAAGGTCTTTCTAAAAGGTATAACTAGTATTTTTTCTTTCCGCATCATACTAGTTATTTTTGGAAATAATACTAAATACAAGAGGCATACGATTCTAGTGTTTCGAATTTGTTTTCGATATAGTGTTCTTTTGTTTTTCTTTTCCTTGTGATTTGATTGTTCTTTTTGGTTGACCTAAAGTTATTTTAGGAAATTAAATATTAGATTTCCATAAAAGGTTTTGTCTAGTCGGTGGTGGTTGTTCCCATATCCAAGAAGGCCATGTGCCTCGCCACGTCAGTACTGGGAACCAATTATGGAAATTAATATTTAATGGAATTAATAACTTATGTGATTTGGATCAAACGTGTTAAGTTCCGCAGGAGATCCAAGTCTAAATCTAAAAGAACAAATAGATTAAGTTTTGGATCAAACGTGTTAAGTTCCGCAGGCGATCCAAAATTTAATTTAAAAGAACACATGGTAGCTAGGAAAAGGTTCAGACCTTCGTACAAAATTTTTGTACAGTGGACCTCTAGGTTTTCCGAGTAGCAACCAACATTTACTTGGTTACAACCTACGTGGTTGTTAATCCAAGTCAATTAAAAGAACTAGCATAAAACTCCTTTTTCGACAATGTCAGAGGCGGAGAAGCCCCTTATAGCAGTTGAAAGCTCAAAAATAAAGTATAGAAAATGAATATTGAGTGTATTGTTGAACTTCTAGCTTTAGGGCATTATTTATTGTCCACTGCTCGAAGTGACCGTTTGCTAACGTGGTATTGGAGGCACCTCCAATTACATCCATGGTGCCTCCATCAAGCTGAAATCTCATCTGCGTCATAACAACTTTGCAACGACTCTGTGCCATTGAAGGCGCCTCTAGTTGATCTAAGGCATCTCGGCTATTGTTCATCTGAGGCACCTCCAATCAACTGAGGCACCTTAAGTCTCTTTCGCGACAACTAATCTGCTGGGCATCCGAGGTACCTCAAGTCAATTGAGGCGCCTCGAGTCTTCAAGTCTTCATGGTTATCTTTCAAGTTGACCATTTTTAGACTCTGTTCGCTTGGATGATGCTTTGGTTGCTCGAAGTTGAGATGACCTGAATCTAATGTAAGATCATAAGCACGTGAGGGGGGGGGGATGAATCACGTGTATTTTAAAAACTTATTTCATTTCAGTTTTAAAAATGAGTGTGAGTATGCAGTGGAAGAAAACAATAAAACAAGAAAAGCATAAATGAAAAAAATCTAAAACAATTAACACGATCGATTTATTTGGTTTAGAGTCTTCAGTGACTCCTACTCCAAGACTCAGGTCTTTTGGACTTATTGATAGACAATCCACTAAAATCCTCTATCGATAAACTCCTAGTAGAGTAATTGAGTATAAAGAATAACAATAGAAAAGTGTAACACCCTACAGTTTCCTATGCAATTTAGTGAATACGAAAGTACAACTTTAAATTATACCGACTTTTGTGGCTGAAGATCGTGGCTTGAAGTCGGTGTCATCCTGACTGCAACAATTAGGCATAACAGAGTAGTAGAGAAGTAGTAGAAATAATCACAGGAGTTCATTTCTGAGTTCCGTGTGAAGTGTTGGTTGAACAGGGCATTTAAAGGGTGTTGAGGGCGCCTCCAATCTCATCCAAGGCATCTCCAACCTCAAATCTAATATCGCAATCTTCGATCTCTATCATCTCTGAAGCCTGTGATTTTTATTTGTGCGAGGGCACCTCCAAGCGGTCTAAGGCACCTTCGAGGTGCCTCTAGTGCATTCAAGGGCGCCTTCGCGTAATAAACTTTATCTCTGAAGTTTATCTTCACGTGGGCACCTCCGCTGGGTCCAAGGCACCTCTAAGCGCTGCTCTGAGGCACCTTTGCTTACCTCCAAGATGCCTCGAACATTATTTATCCGAGGTTGATTTTTATCATTTAACCCTGCAAAATGCATTAGTCCAAATAACAAAACATAATCTATAAAATAGAGTTAGCACAATTAAAAAAAGATGATTATTAATTAGATCATGTCTAACCAAGACCAGGATCTTGTCATGGTCTCAACTTAGACATCCAAAATAGATCTAAGTTGGACCAGTGCCTACAACCCCATAGGGGTTTGTCCTCACTAATCTCTCCTCCAGTTACTTACGTGACCTTACCTGCCAAACATTTAGTCCTTCATACCTATTTAGACTTTCTTTGGTCCCGCTTAGTGTTTGATCAACTTGATCTACAAGACTTACCTACAACACCGAGTTAGTACAATAGATATAAAACATTAAAGTAAAATAGTGCTAGCAGTATTAAAATTCGCTAGTCTAGTCGACCGCGCATGATCGACCGAAAACCAGTTGGTCATATATGCTTAGAGTTTACTTCTCTAAACTTCTCATTACGTAGGGTTACCTCCCTCTAAGATTACTTAGATTCACTCACTAGGACTTTCATTGTTTGACTTCACTCACTAGGACTTCCACCACCTAGTTTCACTCACGAGGGTCTGGCTTGACTACTTTCATTGCATGACTTCACTCACCAGGATTTCCACTACCTAACTTCACTCACTAGGGTTTGCCTTCACTTACTAGGACTTTCACCACCTTCACTTAGTAGGGCTCGACTTTACTCACCAAGACTTTCACCTGCCTAACCTCCAATTAGGATTAGTCACTCAGTAGACTTTTCACCTGTCCAACCTTCAGTTAAGACTTGCCCTTGCTTAACCCTTAGTTAGGACTAGTTACTTAGTAGACTTCTCACTTGCCTAACCTTTTGGTTAGGACTTATCCTTGCTAGTCATCTAGTTCTGACTAGACTTCTCTCTTCCAAATATCAAATTCTATTTAGATTAACCCTTAGTCAATCTGAACCGACACTTATATATTTTTAAATATCAAAACCCTAGAGGCCAATTACACTAACATCCAACTCTGATCTTCTCCTCGAGCAAGTTTTCTCCCTGGTTTCTTGTCCCTCGGATGCATTGCGCGCATCCTTCTTGCTCCACCGGTGTACTCTTCTGTAGCTTCTCATCCCTCGGATGCACCAAATCCGTTAACTCTCTTCCCCTACTATCATTCTTGCTCAATGTGTCTTCCACTCGATTTCTTATATTCCTAAGTCCTGCAACTTAGACACAAAGTATTAAATCCGTAGACCTAACTTAACTTAATTGATCAATATCAAAATCAATTTGGGGAACTTACAGAGAACTAGGCAATAGAAATCTTAGTAGGGCTATATAGTGGAAGATATAGTTGGGAACTAGGCAATAAAAGTTCTAGCGGGGCTAGGTGGTGGAAGACATAGTTGGAAACTAGACAAATCTAATTGGGAATTAGTTTAAGTCCAAAGTGGGTCAACTAAGAGATGAACACTTGACACAAGAGGGAAAGTCCAAGTGTGTCACAGTTGACTGATCACTTGACGGTCGAAAGTCCAATAGGGAGTCGGTATGAAATGAAGAAGTCCCGATAGAGCAAACTTTTAAAGGTAATAACTTTTAATTCAGATATCAGAATGAGACAATTTTCATTACAAAATGGAGTGCATTCAGAGATATATTTTTGTAAAACTTAGGTATCAGTCAACTGATGGCTTTAAAAACTGAACAAAAGCAAGTTGATTCTATTATTAGACTCAACTGCTGACATTTGTCAACTGATGGTTGATATCATTCAACTGATAGCTTCAAAAATTAAATAGAAGCAAGCCAGATTCGCTTGATTTGATTTTATTGATGGCATCAGAGTTGAACAGAAGTGAGTCAGATTCGCCTATTTGATTTAACTGATTAGATAAGTTTAATAATAGTTTACATCAGTCGATTAATGTTTAAATAATCGACAAAATCAGATAAATTTCAGAAAGTCCAGAGGTCATTCAATGGTCAGATACTATGTTAATTGACTAATAGGCAAGATCAGTTGATTAATAAACAGAAATTAGTCTTGACCTAAAGGCTTTAAAGAAGGGATTTTGAGGAGTTTTTCATAACCAGTTCTTGGGGGTTTTAAAGCAGAGCATTACAACATTTCTAGACCAACAAAAGACATTTCCAAGTAATAAGAGATCAAACAAAGCAACTTTTGATTGTAAAGTCATTTTCGATTTCATTTGTCTTTGCATTCTCATTTCTTGTTATATTCTTGTGCTCAAGCTTATAAGAGGCTTCTTTGTCTCCAGAAGATTTTCGAGAAGGAGGAAGTGAAGGATCGAATAGGAGCGATAGGGGGGGTGAATATCGCTTGTTAAAAACCTTTTCTTTTCGTATCGATTCGTAAAATGAATATCAAAGTGGCAGCGGAAAAGGCAATACAAATGACACAAGTTAGTTACTTGGTTTGGAGCCTACGTCGACTCTTACTCCAAGACCTGCAATCCTTGATCGCATCATTGGGCAATCCACTATGAATCTTCTTTTCGAAATCTTCGGAAAGAAGCAATGTGTACAAATGCAAGTAGAAGATAATAACAAACTACCATCTTCTTTCAAGTTAAATACAATGCAAGCTTAAATAAATATACTGACAAGAATAGAAGATAAAGCTAGGTCAACACTTCTAGACGGAGTAGCTTACTTGAAGATGAGAAGCAGAGCAGTAGCATGAGCAGATGCTTTGCATAGAGATGAATAGAAAACTTCGTTCTTACCTCGGACCTCGAGCTCCCTTTTTATAAGCATGGTTCGATCGACTAATAAACCCTTCGGTCAATTGATCCATTCGGTTGACTGAACCTCCTATCGATCGACTGAACATGCTCCCTTTATTCTTCACCGAGATCCAATCTTCACGCATTTGTGAGCTTTAATGGTTCGGTTGGCCGATCACCTTGTCCGGTCAACCGAATAATGAACTTTCCCTATTCGCTGAGATTCACACTTAATTCTACATTAATGAAGTGATCATTCGGTCGACCGATCCTTGTGTTTGGTCGACCATTCTACCTGGCTTCCTTCTTCTCTTTATATCGATATGATATATGCCACGTTGACTAGGTCCGGTCGATTGATCCACTGGTTCAGTCGACTCATCAATTGTCTGATCAGACTCTGCTTTGGTTTGAATTCTGGTCTAAGTCAACCTAGTTCAGTCAATCGATCCCTGGGTTCGATCGACTGATCAAGCCAGTTCTTGCAAAACAGATTTAAACAGAATATCCCTACAAAATAAAGTTAGCACAGTATAATATATGAGTAATAAGATGCATGAGTAGTATTTGATAGTAAAATTGTCCTGATCTCAACTTGAAAACCTTTTCAGTTTTTTTCAGTTGGATCAGCGACCTAGGGTTTGTTCCCTTCTAGAACACGACCTCACTATCGCTCTTCTCCAGTTGCTTACCTCAACTTACCCGCCAAACATGGTCCTCCAGACCTGTTTGGACTTTCTCTACTCAGTGTCTGATCTCTGATCCACTAAGGTTTTTCCTTCAATACTATATTAGCTAACAATAATAATAGTAATACAGAACACTATGACGAAACTAAACATAGATTTACCAAGATCTGCTGGTCCGATCGACCGCGCGCGATCGACCGAAAGCCATTTGATCATCCTTGCTTGGAGTTCCCTCTCATTACCTAAGGTAACCTTCCCCTAGGATTTTCTCCACTTGGCTTCACTAACCAAGACTCAGCATTGAATCGACCCACCAGGGATTCGATATCGGGTCCTCAAGACCTATCAAATCCACCTGGCTTCCACAATCTACCGAGATTTTTCTTGATTAGCCGTAACTAGGACTTCCATTGCTTAACTACAGTTTGGACTAGTCACTCGATTTATTTCTCGCCCTTGCCTAGCCGTAACTAGGACTTCTCTTAATCAAGCTTTATTAAACATATTTGTCGGACATTAAAACCTTGAAGGACAATTGCACAAATAGGAAGTTCTTAGTGGAAGTTGTGAGTGAGGAGTTGACCCATAGATTAGTCACCTCAAGGAGACAGATATCAAGTAAACCAAGGTGTTATGCACGTGGAGTCGAGATTGAAGCAAGATTTCTTTTGTATATTTAATGACAAGAGCAAACCATTAGATAAGTTATCAAAGTTATTCACTCCCTCTAGCTTGCATGAGTCCTAACAAGTAATATTAGAGCGATGTCGCTCTTCATCAGACTAACAACCAAAAAACACAAGTTAGAGGAAAGAAGAAGAGGTGTGGTTTTAAGCTCTTCGATAGTAACAAATTATTGGACTGACCACTGGAAGAATCCAACATGAAAGAGAGTTTGGAATTTGAGATGGAACCCTTGGGATATATTCATATATAACATCCAAGTACCTCCATCATTTAGATTGGGAGGATTAGAGCATTGGAAGTCAAGGATGAAATATTTTCTCATGATGGGCATAGAGTACTGGTTTGAGCTAATGGAAGGATTTGAAACTCCGAGAGATACAAAAGAAAACCTTCTTCAGAGGAGCAAATGTACTAAGAAGCAAGTTCAAAAATCTAAGACAAATAAAAAGGTAACTAAATTACTATCAAATATTTTACCTAGTGATGTCTTGTGCAAGGTAGGTCAATATCGGGATGCAAAGGATCTATGAGACAAGCTTACAAAACTTTATGAATATCCAACATCAACACAAAGTGAAGACGAGCCTAAGGAAGAACACTCGTTGACACTAGGGCAAGAGTGTTGGAGCAATCCCAATGGTCCGTGGGACCATGTGTTTTTATGTTTGAGCAAAGGGTTTAAGTTAGGATTGCCCTCATTATTTGATATGTGTACTTGAGTTGTGTAGGACTGCAGGATACACATGTGACTTAGGTTGACGGCTTCCGGTCCGGTGAAGGATGGAGCATCCGAGGGACTGTGGACAAGGCAGCAAGGACAAAGGTCAAGGGAGGCGACTTCGAGGCATACACGAAGGATGGCATTGGGGATGAGCCGCGGGCTTGAATGCATCCGAGGGACGAGAGCCAAAGGAAGTAGGCCTGAAGGAAAGAGGTCAAGGCTGCAAAGAAGAGTCCAGTGAGTCGTGAGGGTCCAAGTGCGAGAGAAATGTACTCGGGATGGGAAACCCTAGGTTTAGGGTTGTACCAGTCGACTGGTACTGGGACCAGTCGACTGGTGGTGAGCACAGAGAGCTTCTGTGCTTGAAATGGCTGGGATCAGTCGACTGGTCCTGAGACCAGTCGATTGGTAGAGAGCCGTCGAGAGAGCCGTTGGGCTGACACTAGTCGACTGGTGCAAGGACCAGTCGACTGGTAACGGGCAAATCAACTTACTGATTTGCTCCAAGCTCTATAAGAAGGAGCTTGGGATGGCCAGCCAAGGTGACGAAATTAGACTTGGTTAAAGCCTAATTAGTAGTCACCAAAGTGCTCAAGGTCTCTTGTGTCCAAGTGTTCTTGGTTGGTGTTGTGGTGAGGTTTCTCCACCCACAAGGAGCGGTTTGAGCTAGCCGGAGTTTCCGGGGACTAATCCACTAACGGATTGAGGGATCATCCACCTTACGGACAACCATGGAGTAGGAGCATTATCTCCGAACCACATTACATCGACGTGCATTGGTTTGCTTGTTCTTTTCTTTGTCTTTAGCTTTTGTATTCATAATTTGTATTGTATTATTCCGCTTGCGCACTAACGAATACGTAGGAAGCGAGTAATTGGGGGCGCCGTCTATCCAACCTCCCTTTAAGTCGGCCACTGATCCTCCTACAGTTGGTATCAGAGCGAGGACGCTCTCCATCGGATTAACCGCCGAGAAGAGCAACGCTTAAGAAGATGACCAGCTTGATTGAACCTCCAAAGTTTGAAGGAGGAAGCCTTGAGGACATCACATATTGGATGATGAAGATGGAGATCTTCTTCAACACGGATTGGGGCACCATGATGGTGATCAAGGACCCGTTCGAAGTTCCTAGAGACAAGAAAGGGAAGAAGTTCCGACCACGACATTGGACGGAGGAGCAAATCTCACGATCAAAGGTAAATTCAAAGGTAATATCAATTTTAATTGATATGTTGCCTAATAATGTTGTGAGTCATGTAGGTAAATATGAGAATGCCCATGAATTATGGAGCAAAGTGAAGAAATTTCCATGGGAGGAATTTTCGCCTACACAAGAAGAAGAAGAAAAATCCGAAGAAAGTGATGAAGTGGTCCAAGAGGAGAAGAAGGACCAATCGGATGTGGAGCCCAAGGAGTTGAGCTTAGTAGCACAAGAAGAGGAGGTGGAGCAAACGGAAGTTGAGTCACGCTCAATATCCGAGGAGGAGAAGAAAGATGAGGTATCATCTACATCCTCAAGAATTGAAGAAGATTCCAAGACAAGTGAAGAAGAAGAAGTCTTGGAAGTCAACATAGCAAGCACCTCCACCGAAGTGAAGTCAAAGAACAACATAATTTGCTTCGGATGCAATGAGAAAGGACACTATAAAAGTAGGTATCCAATGGGTAAGAAGAAGGTAACTCCTAAACCCAATCAAGTTATTTTAGACACTAACAAGGGTTGTAGGAATGAAGAAACCCAAAGGAGGAAAGTGTGCATCATATGCTTCATGTGTGGGGAGAAGGGTCACTACCACACCAAATGCCCCAAGAAGGGAGAGATCAAGAAGCTAGCGCAATTGAAGAAATGGGAGAAGAAGAAGAAGAGCTTAAGTCGAGGGGGAGCTTCAAGGGTAAGGGAGGTATACCCTAATTTGAATCGTAATTCAAATGTTTATTCTCCTATGCATGCTAGGAAAAATAATGATTGCCATTATGTAGCAATGAAAAATTTTGGTTTTAAATATCATGATAGGAATAGAGTAAATATCGATCATAACCCTAGGAGACCCATGCATGATAGACCTAGGAAAGTTAAATTCTCATTACCTAAGGAGAAGAAGGTAATAGAGAACCAAGACATTAATCCCAAGAAGGAGAGACACATGCCTAGAAAGGGTAGGTCTAGGAATGTCCAAGGTGGACATGTTAACTCTAGGGTTAGAAACCTAGAAAGGGAAAATCAAGTTTTGAAGTCAAAGCTTGATAATTTGGAGAAATTCCTTAAGAGATTCACTATTGGATCTAAGGTATTAAATATGATGTTGGGTAGTCAAAGACCCAACAATGATAGATCGGGTTTGGGATACCAATCTAGTCCCTCCAAGACCAAAAGAAGACCATGTGGGCACATGATAAGGGCAAGGGAGAGTCATCTAAAGTCAATGAGAAGAAATATACTAGGGTTGCATATGATTATGGCAAGGATGATGTGTCCAAGGTGCACCACTGTGGTGTAGCCATAATGAAGAAATCATCTAAGAAGATGGCTAAGGTTAAGAGCTCTAGGGGGAGCTCAAAAAGTCAAATTGGGACCCATGGTCAATGGATCTCAGGTGGGTACTACTTGGGATTCTGGATGAGTCATGTAATGTGCCAAAAGGTTTGGAGACGGATTTGAGTCTCAAACCTAAGGATTTGGTTCACATGGTTTGTGTTTCATGCAAGAAATATGACATTTGGGGTCATATATCATGATAATTGATTTTGGATGTATAGATGTCATATAAACCAATGCTAGGGATGCATTATGGGTTGGTATGGGCAAATACATCAAAAGGAAGCCAAAACTAGGACTTTAGGTCAATGTTCAATTAAACCATTTAGCTAGTTTTGGATTTTGTATCAATCTTGGGATTTGTGATAGTCTGATAGATACATTTTTGTAATGTATTTTTCCCAAGTAGACAAGGGTACAATAGACCTCTCCACAAAATTTGAGGATTTTTGGAGGTCTAGGGAATTTCTGGTGCATTTCTGAAGTTGGCCTTAAAAGATTAATTTTTTCAGAAATACGGTACCAGTCGACTGGTACAGATACCAGTCAACTGGTAACAGTATTTTTTTAGCACAGAATGTTTCTGTAAGCTCATTTTTATGAGGGCAGTCGACTGGTGCCGAGACCAGTCGACTGGTAACAGTAGATTTTGATCACAGAATGCTTCTGTAAGGTTCTGTCGAAGGGGGCAGTCGACTGACACTCAGGGGCAGTCGACTGATATCAGCCTGATATTGTTTTTCAGTGCTGTTCGTGACCGTGTCAACTCGTTTAGATGTATGGGATCCATGGAGGATAGATACATGAGTTTAGGGTCAATTTGATGATAAGTTTTCAATAATTGGTATATTATTGGAGAGCTTTTTGGATGTTAGGCAAAGGGGGAGAAGTAATGTTTAGTTGGGAAAACCTTAAATACCTTAAATGCCTTTGCATAGGGGGAGCCTTGTGATAGGTTCTTAAAAATCCTTGTGGGAAAATCTTAGCTCATTGGGGAGCTTAGGTGTAGGGGGAGCCTTATGATAGGTTTCAATGCATATTTGCATTTTTCCATTTGGCGGTTGCCAAGTGTATAGCCTTGACAACGTAAGTCCATTCGGCGTTGTAAGTCTAAGTGTGTAGCCTTGGCATCGTAAGTCCATTCGGCGTTGTAAGTCCAAGTGTGTAGCCTTGGCAACGTAAGTCCATTCGGCGTTGTAAGTCCAAGTGTGTAGCCTTGGCATCGTAACTCCATTCGGCGGTGTAAGTCCAAGTGTGTAGCCTTGACAACGTAAGTCCATTCGGCGGTGTAAGTCCAAGTGTGTAGCATTGACAACGTAAGTCCATTTGTTATTAGCATTGTTATTTGCTATTTGTTTTCCCTAACTTAAACATATTGCCAAACACCAAAAAGGGGGAGATTGTTGGAGCAATCCCAATGGTCCGTGGGACCATGTGTTTTGGTGTTTGGGCAAAGGGTTTAAGTTAGGATTGCCCTCGTTATTTGATATGTGTACTTGAGTTGTGCAGGACTGCAAGATACACATGTGACTCAGGTTGACGACTTCCAGTCCGGTGAAGGATGGAGCATCCGAGGGACCGTGGACAAGGCAGCAAGGATAAAGGCCGAGGGAGGGATTTCGAGGCATACGCGAAGGATGACATTGGGGACTAGCATCCGTGGGCTTGAATGCATCCGAGGGACGAGAGCCAAAGGAAGTAGGCCTGAAGGAAAGAGATCAAGGCTGCAAAGAAGAGTCAAATGAGTCGTGAGGGTCCGAGTGTGAGAGAAATGTACTCGGGATGGGAAACCCTATGTTTAGGGTTGTACCAGTCGATTGGTACTGGGACCAGTTGACTGGTGGTGAGTACAGAGAGCTTCTGTGCCCGAAACGACTGGGATCAGTCGACTGGTCCTGAGACCAGTCAACTGGTAGAGAGCCGTTGGGCTGGCACCAGTCGACTGGTGCAAGGACCAGTCGACTGGTAACAGGCAAATCAGCTTACTGATTTGCTCCAATCTCTATAAGAAGGAGCTTGGGATGGCCGGCCAAGACGACGAAATTAGACTTGGTGAAAGTCTAATTAGTAGTTACCAAAGTGCTCAAGGTCTCTTGTGTCTAAGTGTTCTTGGTTGGTGTTGTGGTGAGGTTTCTCCACCCACAAGGAGCGATTTGAGCTAGCCGGAGTTTTCGGGGACTAATCCACAGACGGATTGAGGGATCGCCCACCTTACGGACAGCCGTGGAGTAGGAGCATTATCTCCGAACCACATTACATCGACGTGCATTGGTTTGCTTGTTCTTTTCTTTGTCTTTAGCTTTTGTATTCGTAATTTGTATTGTATTATTCCGCTTGCGCACTAACAAATACGTAGAAAGCGAGTAATTGTGGGCGCCGTCTATCCAACCTCCCTTCAAGCCGGCCACCGATCCTCCTACAAAGAGGACTCAGAGTTTGAGAGATATTCAACATTCGAGATGGAAGATGAAGAAGTATCCACCTCAAGAATTGAGGGGAATCATAGGCCATTGACATTGAAACAAGAAGAACCCTCAACACCCGGAACCAATGAGGATGATTGTGTCACCTTTACGAGAGGAGATAGCTTAACTCACGAAGGTATATCAATTTTAATTCATAAAAATAAAGATCATATAATATATTTTGAGTATAGGGAGAAATGACACTATAAGAGAAAGTGTCTGAAATTAGTCAAGAAGAAGGTTAAAATGTCATCCAAGGTGAAGAGAAATCAAAAGAGGTCAGCCTCATAATAAGAAAGGGTAAAAAGTGTATTGTGTGTTTCTCATGCAATCAATCAGGATATTATCGGAATCAATGTTCAAAGGGGAAGCACTAAAATAAAAGCAAGCAAGGAAGTTCAAATTAGGGGGGGGGGGGGGGGGGGCTTCTAAGTGCATATCTAAGATATGATTTAATAATGCAATTCCCTTGTATCATGATAAAAAAACATGCTACACTTAAATTTTATAATTTTAGTGCTTATTATCATGAAAATAGAAGGCATGATAAATCTAAGAATAAGTTTAAGTCATATTATGCTAGAACAACTTTACCTAAGAATAGGAAGGTAGAAAATAATCTAAGCAAAAATTAAACATATGCCTAGAAAAAAAAATCTAAGGTAATAATAAAAAATCAAAATGTGAGAATTGAAAATCAAGTTTTGAGGTCAATACTTAATAAGTTAGAAAAGACCCATAACAAACGGAAAATATGTTTAAAAGATCAAAGAAACAAGATCTAGGCTTAATTAGACAAGAGTCATATAAGGGAAAAAGAAAGGTTTGTGATGCAAATCTAAGTCTAAGGAAACATGACCTCATACTATAGAGTTCCATATAACTATGGAAATAATAACTCTAGGTCTAGAAGTCAAGTCAAGGTTATAAGGGAGATTATTCCTAATGTTGTCATTGAGGAGACTACAATGACTAAGGCTTCTAAGAAGTCTAGAATAATCATTATAAAGGTATCTAGGGAGGTTATACCTAGTGAGTACCTAGTACACTCAAGAAACTCCAATGGGTATTGGGTTTCTAAGAGTATGATGTTTTCACACTAAATGAGGATAGGGTATGTTGACCCTAATTAGAATGGTAGTTAATATAACTATAGTGAAGTTAATATTTTTTTTTAAGCATTTTTAAGGTACTGTAATATCTTAAAAATGAGAAGTTGATATATTGATTGTATTTACAAATTTGAACACTGGAATAAGATATGTGAAAGGGATTAATGAAATCTTAGCAAGGAACGAATAAAACATAGTAATATAAGTTTCTTACTTTCTAATTATTTCTACTTTTCTGAATAAAATTTTGAAATTATTTATTTTAACAGATAATTTTCTATCTTATTGTTGGGATGTATACTATAAGCCTAGTATTTGTATGAACATCTATTTTGAAATATTTTGAAATGAGAATCACTTTGATCAAATGTTTGCATTTTATATTTATATATATATCAATACAGTTGTCTATTTAATTTATATAGTAGATAACATGGTGTGTGGTGCCATATAGAAGATCATGTTATCGGTTCCTTAAAAATTATAAATAGTAGCTCACAACCAAGATGGATTGGGACAAACCATTGAAACGGCTGTAGTGTAATTTGGTATTACTCTGTCTTGACTATAAAATTACACTAGTACACTATGTGCGTATTAAGCAGGACATTTGAGGTTGTTCGATTTATACTGATTACATAAAATAACAGAACCTCAGTTATTATGGATGTGCATCCTCTTAATCCCGATATAATAACAAGCACGTATACTTAGTATTTATTTCTTTAACTTATCAATGGGTGAAATTTATTCGTTAAATCAATAGGCCCAATGAGTTGGGAGATAATATTATTTATATGATGTATTGTTGATTATAGAAGGAATCTGTGTCCTAATTATTTAGGTTGATGATGCCCCCTTGAGGAGCTCACAAGGATTATCATGTAAACCCTGCAAGTGGACTTAGTCCGACATGATAATAAAGTTGAGTGGTACTACTCTTGGAATCAGATGTTAATTAATTGAGTTGTCAGTAACTCATTTAATTAACGGACATACGATATCTTAAACACAAGGAGATTAACACACTCATGATAAGAAGGAGCTCATATTGTAATATGGGATTGGTGCGGTAGTTCAATAATAACCCTTTAATGGTATGTGTTATTATTAATGGACTTGGGTTGGGTGTTCGGGCCGAACACAGGAAGCCCAAGCCCATCAGGAGGCCTAAACCAATTCCTCCTCTAGGTCTCTGTTGTAGCCTCTATATAAAGCCCCGTATCCACCCATCCATAACTTGGTTTGGTTTAACCGGGTTTGTTTAACTTGGTTTAGTTTAACTTAACTTGGTTTAGTTTAACTTAACTTAGTTTGGTTTAACTTAACTTGGTTTGGTTTAACTTGGTTATAGAAAGAAAGATTTTTTTTTAAACAGAATTCGGTTATAGAAAGAGAGATTTTTTCTAAACAGAATTTTGTTATTTTTTTCTTTCTTTGTAACCGACGGCAAGCCTATAAAAAGGAGTAGGTGGTGGCTCCTAAAACCTAATTTTCTAATTCTCCACAATCTTCTTCTCTCCTTGTGGTTGGCACCCCTCCTCACCTTGCTAGGGCCGGCCCTTTCTCACCTTGCAAGGGCCACCCCCTCCTCTCCTTGCTTAGGGCCGGCACCCCCTTCCTCTCCGAGCTAGGGCCGGCGCACCTTCCTAGCAATCCATTGGTGGCCGGCGGCTTGACGAAGAGGAACAAGATTAGAAGGTGCCCCATCCTAGAGCCTCCTTTTGTAGTCGGCAGTTTGGAAACTGAGAAGAGAAGGAGGGTGGTGTTGTCTTGGTAGATCGTCACCCACACAACGTCCAAGAAGAAGAGAGGAATATGGCAGAAGATCAAGAGGTCTTTAGCTACAAAGAAAAGATACAACTAGTTCTTAATTTCACTGCGTAATTAGTTTATTTTCTTTGTATCATTTTTGGAATACCAACACAAGAGGCCAGCGATCTTGTACTTCGATCAAGGTGTGCTTTGATCATTTAAGAACTTGTTTGATTGGTCAAACACATGATTGATCGAACATGCGGGTTGTTAGGAAAAGTTCTGTTCTTGTACAATTTTTGTACAGGGAAATTGAAACAGAACGAAATTCCAGTGCCCTTCACTTATGACTGTAAAAATTTTGAACAAAAAAATACTAACATTAATTTTGCACAAAAAATATTTTTCTAAGTAATTCCAATCTAGTAAATCAATTAAATTTAAAAGGAATTTAAACTAGACATGATTTTGGATCCCAATATAGGTTCTTATCTACTAAATTAATAAGATATTTTCTAGGAATAAATTTTTGTGATATCTTTGAAATTTGACCCTTATGGTATTTAAAATACTAATTAAAATTACCATGATTTCTAAAATTTGAATTTTGAAAAGAACTCGAGTTTAAACATGCATTATTCTTTTTCAATAACTCTATTTGTTCTTTTAATTTTTCATTTTCATTTTTGACTTTATCCAATTCTTCTAGTGGACATGATTTTGGTAAAATAACTTTTAATTCTAAATTCTCCTTTTCTAATTGTGTATTTTTTTTATTTCTATTTACATGAACTTGTAAAGAGTAGTTTGACAAATTTATACAACTGATCATGTGGTAGAGTACTACCTTACTTATTGTGTTGGTTTCATTGTTCGACGCTCTCCTTTCATCGCCGTCTTCTTCTGAAGTAGCTCCCTCTTTGTCCATGCTCTTGATGCTCATCTCAGATGAACTTACTTCGTCATTTACTTCTTGGTGACTTGCCATAAGTGCAAGTTCGACGTAGGCTTTAATTTCTGACACTGATGATGACGATTCATCCCACCTCGCTTTTAGGTTCTTGTGTTTTATCCAAGTTGGTCTTGTTTGTGCAATCGACCCAAGTTTGATCGGTACGATCATAGTTTTGATGTGTGTGTCAAAGAGTTTAAGTTATACTTTCATATGTGTTTGATATGTGTGTTTGAGTCTTGCAGGACTTGGTAAAACACACATGAGGAGCTTGGTGAAACTAAGCTTGGGAAGCTCATCCTAGGGCTCGGATCCTTGAGTCGGTGAAGGATGGTGTGGAAGGCATCCGAGGGACCACCGGACGAGGAGCAACGGAGTGGAGCCGAGGGAAGTGGACTTCAAGGCAATGTGAAGGATGGCACGGAGAGGAGCCGCGGGCTCGGGTGCATCTAAGGGACGAAGGCCGAGGAAGAGGACTTCAAGGGCGACTCTGGAGAGGATAAGTGTGTCTGTGCAGTCTTAGCAGTCGACTGGCAGCGAACAGAAGCATTCTGTTCGCTCAGCAAACAGCTACCAGTCGATTGCTAGTTTTAGCAGTCGACTGGTAAATGACTGTTAGCAGACCGTTGGTGCTGCAAAGTAGCCGTTGGCTACCTCCAACGGTAGCACCAGTCGACTGATGGTTTTGCCAGTCGACTGGTACCGAGATGAGTTGATATGATGATCAACTCTCTCCTCTTATTTATAGGAAGCTTTGGGGCTTGAAGGAGGTTACTCATGCTTGTTGAATAACTCCTAGTCCTTGTTCAAAGCTTCCAAGCCATATTCTCTTCCTCCGAAACCTAAGTTCATCTTGTAAGAGGAAGAGAGCCTTGTGAGAGGTTTGCTCCACCGAGAAGGAGCAAGAGCTAGCTGGAGATTGCCGGGGATTGATCCACCGAAGGATCAAGAGTTCGTCCACCTCAAGGACACGCCGTGGAGTAGGAGCAAGCAATCTCCGAACCACGTAAAGGATTTGTGTTAGCGTTTGTGCTTTCTTGCTTGTTCTTATTGTTTTTGTTTAGTATATTCTGCTACGTACTAACACCTTGTAGAGAAGAAAGGAAATTGGGGATGACCTAGCTATCCAACCCCCTTCTAGCTGGCCACCGATCTCTTACAGGTCTTTTGTTCTTGTCTTTCTTCTTCAGTTTTGGGTAGTTATCCTTGATGTGCCCTTCTTCTTGACAGTTATAGCACTGCACCTTTCGTTTGCTTCGTGAAAGTTTCTTAGCCTGTGACTTATTAAACTTGTTATACTTAAGGAATTTACAAAACTTTCTTACCATAAATGTAGCTTCGTCTTTGTTGAGTGATGTGTCTAAATCCGGTTCACCTTTCTGGTTGGCTTTCAGTGTTAGGTTTTGAACTGTCTTTCTTCTTTATTTTTTAAGTCTACACATCTTGATTCATGAATTTCAAAAGTAGAAAATATATTTCCTAATGTACTCACCTCGAGGTCCTTAGAGATGTAAAAGGAGTCAACTATAGATGTCCACTCGAATGTTCTCAAAAATGCACTTAAAGTGTACCTTAACGAATCTCGATTTGTTACCATTTCTCCTAGATTCATGAGTCTAGTGATCATCTGCTTAATCCTTGAGTGTAGATGTGCGACTATTTCACCTTCTTCCATTTTAAGGTTGCTGATTTGGTTCTGGAATATTTCTTGCCTTGCGAGTTTGGCTTCAGAGGTCCCTTCATGCAACTCTAGGAATTTTTCGTAGTGTTCTTTTGCTAACTCGTAGGCTCCAATCCGGTTGACTTCTTGTAGTGGTACAACCCTTAGCAGATGGAATTCTGCTGTGTCGTTTGTCATGAAATCGACTTACTCTTTTTTTGTCCACGGATATTCTTCTTTATTAGCTCTTTGCTAATCTCTAGGTGCTACAAAAGCATATTTCATTATTAATAAATCAATATCTGTTTTAAAAAATACCTCAATTTTCTTTTTCCATGTCACAAACTCCCCCTCGAACTTAGGTGAGTAGATGCTTAGTCCGGCCATTTCTTGTGTGCGTCGGTCAGCGGTTAGTTCTTCTGAAGCATCCTTGCTCTAATACCAATTGTTGGTCCTGTACAACTGGCAAGAGGGAGGTGAATTGCTTGAAATTACAAAATACCCTTCTCGTTCTTTCAACTAGAATTAGACAAATACTTAAATAAATTAAAATGAAACAAAAGGAATGTACGAGATAACCAAGTTTACTTGGTTTGCAATCAGAAAATTGTTATTCCAAGATAATTCAAGCTCACTATTATCTCCTTCTATAAGTGAATCCTCGGAGACCAAGAAGTCTCATACAAGCGTTGAAAGTACAACTATAAAAGACAGAGTAAGAAATTCGAAGTACAGAAAATGTTGTATCTATATTAAGACTAGAGCTCTATTTATAGTGCTCTGGTTAAGTTTATTTGTTGTTGACGTGGCAGACTCTAGGCGCTAGGATGGTGATTCGGGTGCCTCCATCAAGGCAAGCTCTATCTCCACGCAACGACTAAAAGATAGATTTTTTTCATGTTCAGGCGCCTAGATCGTTGCTGACGTGGACCCGAAAAGTGATTCACTAGTGATGGAATTTTGGGACGAATCCAGGATTCGTCCCAGATTTTGGGACGAATCCTGGATTCGTTCCAGAATCTGGGACGAATCTAGAATTCGTCCCAGAATCTGGGATGAATCTAGAATTCGTCCCAGAATCTGGGATGAATTTTGAGACGAAAATTGTGTTCGTTGGAAATTTGCGACGAAAATATTTTGTTGCAGATTTCGTTTCTAATTTCGGTCAAATTTTGTATTTGTCACCAAAATTATTGCTATTTTGGGACGAAAAATTTTCGTCTCAAACTTTTGTCCCTAAATTATTATTTTTTTGTAATGACTGTGACGAGGTGCTTGTTTGACATCCTGGTGGTCCAAGTGCCCAGACTAGATGGTCCGGGTGCTTGGACGGTCCGGGCACTCGAACTAGTCAACCAGGTGCTGACTGTCCGACGTCTTCTCCGGTTGCTGGCTTCTTCTCTGGTTGCTTGGGTGATGCTCTAGCCTTCCAAAGTTAAGCTCACTCGAACACAACACCGACCTTCTCCTCGAGCAATCTCTCACTCAGGTTTCTCGTCCCTCGGAAGCGCCGCACATGTCCTTCTTGCTCCATCACTGTACTCTTTCGTAGATTCTCGTCCGTCAAATACATCGAGCCCATAGACTTGATTCTCATGTCATCCTTCTCGTTCGTCACGTCTTTCGCTCGACTTCTTGCATTCCTATGTCCCTGCACACTCAAACGCAAGACATCAAGTACGTAGAGTTTAACTTGACTTATTTGATCACATTAAAACTCTGAGTACTTACAACAAATTGTAAGAGGCTTCTTTGTATCTAAAAGGTATCTGAGAAGAAGAATATTAGTAATGATAAATTGTTAAGACTAGACTTTAGAGTAGTTGTCTTGGGAGGTGACAGAACTAAGTAAAATTTTAGTATTGTTTATGTGGCGTCAATTTATTCTGTGCTAGCTTGTATTTTTTTTTTTGTGTGTTAATCTTTTATAAACTAGCACGAACTTCAAATGAATAAAGCCATCAAAGCTATTCATCCCTCTAATTTGCATGGATCCTAACATAGTCCACACCTCTTTAAATGCATGAATTACTTTCAACATCCATTGAATTTGTCAGGAGTTCCACTTCTAGAACTCATCAGTCAGAAAGTCACTCCTTCAAACTTCTCTTTGCTGGAAGTTCACTCGACATCTCACCTACTGGGACTTTGCTCTTCTTGACTTCTTATTTGCTAAGAGTTTATTCGTTTGAGATCTCTTATCTATCCAAAGTTCAATTCTCTTGAACTTCTTGTCGGCTAAAATCACTTGGACTTTCAATTGCAGGATGTTCATTCCTTCAGGATTTCTCGCCTAACTGCAATCGTAGTTCCTGTCAAAATTCTGCATTTGCACACATAACATAATTAAGTTAGAATAACAATTATGTCTAATTTTAAAATTATGTCAATAGTTTTGCCAATCACAACAAAATCAACTAGGTAGAATATAGCTAGCCCCGGTCCTTCAACTCAGGAGGCCCAGGACGAAAAAAATAAAATGAGATCCAAAATAAATTTTTAATAATATATAATTCATCTACAACGATTTCTTCTAGCATTTCTATTTGCAAAATCGTCTATAATATTATCAGTTTCAAAATTTTTCAAAATATCTTTTTCAATACATTCAATTGTCAATCCATTTAATTTTTCTTGCGATATTGACGATCTCATATATGTTTCCAATAATTTTAATTTTAAAAAACGTCTTTCAGCCGATGCTACCGTAATAAACATAGTCAACAAGATTCTATAAGTAATTGCAACATTTGGATAATAATTTATACTTTGAACAAATTCAATAATATCAATTATAAACATTACTATATTTGGTAAAGTCATTTGTAATATTTTTTAATTCGGTAAATAAATCATCTAATTTAACATATGATGAGTTGTTATGAGTTAGAGTAGATTGACACAACATTTTCACAATTCACATCGTCCAAAGTTTTTAACATTTTTGAATCAAATAAAAACCAAATATATTTTCAAAAGTTTTCATTTGCTCAAATCTATATTTTAAAGAAGCAATCGTCATGTCCACAACAACAATAAAATAATTAATTTTAAAGGATTCTTATAGTGAAACTTCATCGTCCTCTCTTTCATTAAATTATTTTTTCCTAAAAATATGACGCTTTGTTGTAAATATTAGCTCTATGTGCATATATGATGCAAGACTTTTAGTAATAGTCAAACTTGCAACAAAATCATTATTTCTATACTTTAAAAAAAATAAGATTATACCTTCCAATTGTTTCATGACAGCCCTAAATTCCTAATTTTTCATTTGTTTAACACTTTGCAAATTGCAACCTAAAAGGATAAAAGGAAAAAAAATATTATCAAAAGGTTTTGAAATATGAATTTGGGCCCAACTACCCAAGACTTCAACCACATACCTATAATACATAATACTAAAAAAAAAAATTGAACCCTCCCAAATTCTGGGCCCAGGGCCATCACCAGTGTGGCCCTCCTCCAGGGTCGGCTCTGAATATAGCTACATTCCCTTAAGTAAGTCTCTTATGCTTTGTTTACATGGGAGAGTAAAAAGTAAAATTAAAGAAAAATTTTTACGGTGAAAAAGTTTTGATTGTCTACTTCATTAAAATTTTAAGAGGAAAGAAAAATACAATATATCAGTGGATAGTTTTGGAGTCAAAATCAGGCGAAAAATAACGAATAGAAAAAAAATAATGTATGCACCCCTTTTCATTCATAAAATTATACTATATATCAAAAAAAGATGCATGTACCCTTTTTTAACTCACAGAATTACATCATATATTTAAAAATGGCTCATATATCATTTTTCAATTATAAAAATTACATTGCATGTACTTATCTTCCTCAATCAAGATAAACAAACATGTAGAAAAAGAGATTTCTTTCTCTTTTCATTCTCTTTATATGCTCCTTTAAGTAAATAAAGTACTGGGAATTGATTACACTGGTACATTGCACCAACAAAGGATATCAAAGAGTTTTCCTAAAAAACACATCCATAAGTCAAAATGATCAAATAGGATCAATATTGGATTGATTATGATCTCAAGAATAGATTCGTGATCTCACTTCTTCATTTGACTACTTAAAAAGGCCATCGAGGTGTTTTTTATGTCAAAAATATATTGACAGCTCAAAATGACAAAATAAAACCACCATTTAGATCTGTATTTATCATCCTCTCAAGTATTGATCATGTTCTTCATAATTTTGGTCCTCTCGGAATGGTACGATGGTTAAGACATGGAATATTATCACATGTGGTCTTGGGGTCGAAACTCGGCGTGACCGAACATAACCTCCCCTATGTCTTGACCATTTACACTAATCGCTAGTAGTCATCCATGATTTACCTCCTCCGTATTGACCTAAAAATAAATTGATGGGGACATTAAGGGCAAACAAATCATCTTTTGCCATATGCTCTTCATAATTTTGACAACTAAAAACTATCAAATAATCTCAAAAGGTCTAAGAGTGTTTGGATGAGTGATTTAGAACCTAAACTATAGAAATGTGTGCCTATCAGTAAATTTGAAATCATAGTGCCTGATTTGATATTACTAAACTTTAAGTGCATCATGAGATCAATTCTATATTAAAAAAAAAAGATTACTAGATTTGTAAAAGGATTTACTATATTAATACTTTATACTATTTATTTTATAAAGCAAAAATTAAAGGATCGACCAAGTTTATAGAATCATTGTCTCATTTTATTTTTTATTAAAATAATATATTGTATTCTAAAATTACCCTCAATTCTTTGTCATCTATGATCCACGATTGTCTTTTTGCGAGCATATGTCCTTGTTGCTCACCAACATCCCTTTCCCATCTTAATCAACTTGGAAATTGTCTATAAATTAATTTTATAATTTATTTTCCTTCACATAATTTAGGGACAGACTACTAAGATGTATCTAAGATAAGCATAGTAACCTTTTTAAGTAGCATGTGATCAAACTAAATAACTTTAAATAATAAATATTTTTAAAAAATCAAATAAACCTAATTGAATTTCTGAATTAAATCAATTGGGTGGGTTATTTTAATTTAGTCGAGATTTCATTTACCCTTTATAAAGGCAATAAAACAATAAGAGGTTCTAGGACAATGGTACAGTGATAGGATGTCTTCTCAGTTTCTGTAATTAATCTATGCCCACTATGAGACATTGATACATGTAAGTAACTTATGTCAACTATGGGGTATTGATACATGTAAGTAACCTATGCCCACTATGATGCATTAATATATGTAAGTAATTTATGCCCACTATGAGGCATTAATATGAAGGTAAGTAACTCCCTAATGTAAGTAACCCCCCATTCTTATCTTGTCCTATAAATACATCTTGTGTGAAGTATGTAGAAGAGAAACAAAGAAAAGGGAAGGGAGTCTAAGAAAGAAGAGAGTGATAATCTCTATCTTGTTGAGAAGAACAAAAAGAAGGCTATCATCACACATATCACTAGGTTAAAGGTTGAAACATTGTGACATAACGTTGATAGTTCGAGATACGTGACTATCATCTCTACTTCGAGCAACCCGTCGCTAGAGTTCACAACAATTTTGAAGGTTTGTAGTGTCGGCGATTGGTGCATCACCAACCAAGGTAGAAGATTTAATTTTCGTAAAGTAGAAATAAATTGTGTGTTTTACTTTTATAAACATCCAATATTGGTATTAGAGCTAAGTTGGTTTGATGCACTTCATTGACCAACTGATCAACGAATTTACGAGTGAAAAACTCGCGAACTAGGCTGAATATTGCTCGTATAGTTTTCTCAGGACATCCGGGCATGCAGAGATGCTTAGGAAGCCCGAGAAGAAATGCTCGGCGCGCGTGTTCAGCCACACGCAAAACTTCTCATTTGTGCTCTCAGCACAGGTGCTCGGGAACGCGACCCAGCAATGGTGCTGGAGAAGAACTCGGGAAGAACCGTGATGCTTGGGTTCTTGATACATAAGTGCGGTTCTTGGGAGGAGAGGTCCACAGTGCTCAGCATGTAGAGGTGTTCAGCACGAAGTGCTATGGTGCATGCGCATTGCTCGACACTTGTTCGAATTACACTCGATTTATAACTCAGAGTGGGAGACAACCACTTCACCTTGGCTTGAACCGAGTGTCTCGGGGTAAGACGAAGAGGTCCAACTCTAAGATGTGTGATATAACGCTATCAGTGTTTGACAGTGTGTGGATTCACATCGACACGTAGGTTAGCCTTGAGAGTATAATGTGACTACTTGTGTACAACATCTTAATCCGAATGGTGAGAGGCAATTTCAGATTGTGGTATATGGCGTCTGTTGACTCATACTCTCATCTTGAATTTTGTATTCGAGTCATTTAAATTAAGATTATTTGTAAGATACACAAAGTTAAGATATTAAGCATCAAATGTCATTCACGTCTCGCTATTCTATGTAACAGAGATATGGCTATGACAAAGAATGTCATACTGGATCTTGTAAAGAGAGACAAGCTGAATGGTGATAACTATGAAATATGGCACTGGAATGTTCAGTTTGTTTTCGAGGAATAAGAACTCAAGGAGGTTCTTAAGCACAAGTTGGTGGACCCCGGGGAAGGTACCACAATATAGGAAAGATGGGATCAGGGGTATATCGTGCTTAGAAAAAGAAGGATGACCAAGCTAGAGTAATTCTTCTCAGTAGCATGCATGATGAACTAATCTCAATTTATAAGCAGTATACTACAGTTGTGTCGGTCTGTAATACTCTTAAAGAGCATTATGACACCCCCTCAACTCCTAAGTTGAGGAAGTTGACCTATAAGTTCATAACTCATAAGAAGAGGTCTGAGTATACTATGAAGCAGCATTTAATGCATATGTCGAGCATGATTGCCTCTTTGAAAAATATGGGAGAGCATATTTCAAATGAGCTTCAAGTATTAGGAGTGATACAATCCTTGTCTGACTCCTGGGATATTGTTAAGACATATCTCACACACACTGAAAGTATCCGTACTTTCATGAATGTGAGTAGGCATTGTGAACTCAAGGAGGAATGCTAGGAGGTGACCAGGTTTGCTTCAGGTTATGCTCACTTTACGAAGTCGAGTAAGAGCTCCCGGGGTACAAAGCGCAAGTGGCGCAAACATAAAAAAAAGACTAAAGGTCATGGCAAGAAGAAGCCATTTGTAAAGATCGATGAAAAAGGACAGGAATAGAAAGCCAAGAAAAAGGAGCTCGTAAAGAGAAATGCCCGATGCTACGTATGCGGTAAGCAAGGACATTTCACACGCGAGTGTAGCGAGCGAAAGGTATATCCTTTTTCTTTACATGGTATGAGTTATGTGTCATCTAGTATGATGTTCGCTAACTCATCTCCTTTATGGACTGTAGACTCAGAAGCCACAGACCATGTAGCTCATGATAGGAGTGCATATGTGAAATTTCGTCGTTTAAGCCTACATGCGAGAAAACTGTATGTCGAAAATGAGGCATTTGTGGAGGTGAGAGTGATTGGCATTTGCAAGCTGTTGCTGCAAAATAATCAAGTCATATATCTCCACGACGTATTATATGCTCTAGAAATAAGGTAGAATCTAGTTTCTATTCGTAATCTAGACCAGTTTGGATGTTATGTTGTAATTGGAAACTCTAAGGTTTCCATCTCGTATGGCAGTACTTTAATATGTTCCAATTTAGTACATGAGGAACTATATGTACTGAACTTGATTTTTTTTCATGAGTTTTATCCTACATTTGTCATTGCCTTTACATCTAATAATGTAGTGAATGATGTTAATGTTTGGCATAACAAACTTGGTCATATAGGGCAAGAGAGGATGGGCTGGTTAGTAGCACATGGCGCGTTAGGCCAGCTAACCAAGGTCGAGTTACCCTTATGTGAGTTTTGTCTAGAAGGCAAAACTACAAGAAAACCATTTAGAAAAGCAATAAGGGTTGGGATTCCATTGCAGTTAGTTCATTTTGACATTTATAAACCCATGAATGTGAGAGCTCGAAGCTGAGCCACATACTTTATTACCTTTAGAGACGATTTCACAGCCCCCAGGGCGTAGCACAGACGGTGGGCGCATGGTATCTCTGGCGTAATGGTCAGGGGTCGATTCTCAGGAACTGACGACCTGGGGTTTACCCCACCATGCGCCTATGGCCTGTGTACCTGCATGAACCTCCCTCCATATCCGTGGGGCCGGCACTATGGGGGCCGCTAAGGTAGCGGATCTACCTTTTTTTTTTTTTTAGAGACGATTTCACGCGTTTTGGTTATGTCTACCTGATCTCACACAAGTCTGAGACACTAGAGTACTTTAGAAGATTTATTAGCAAGGTAGAAAATCAGCTAGACGTGAGAGTGAAAACTCTCAAAATCTATTGGGAGCGTGAGTATTTGTCTAAGCAGTTTAGAGAGCTCTGTTTCAAAAAAGACATTACAAGAGAACTGATTATTCTTGCTACTTTTCAGCAGAATGGAGTCGCTGAGAGAAGAAATATGAATCTATTGGAAATGGTGAGGTTTATGATAATACAGGCCAATTTACTAATCTCTCATTGGGGGGATGCGTTATTGACTGCAGTTTATGTCCTTAATTGTGTTCCAACAAAGTCCGTAGTTAGCACCCTATACGAACTTTGGATAGGGAGGCAACCTATCCTTAGCCATCTTAGGCCATAGGGTTGTGCTGCGTATGTTAGAGATTTTTCGCACAAGCAAGCCAAGTTAGATCCGCCAGAAAAGAAGGGTATATTCATCAAATACTCGAAACACTCCAAAGGATAAGCGTTCCTAGGAGAACATACAGACGACACAATAACTGAGATTGAGTCTCATGATGCCATGTTTCTTGAGAATGATTTTTCTAAGAGAGAAGAAATCAATCGAGACTACACCTTCTATGAGATGGATGAGCCTAATGGTATAGTCAAGCCCAGTAGCGGGATTTAAGACCTGGTTATGGGTCTTGGTTCTGTTGGTGCAATTTCCCTAGGTCAAGGTTCACTAGCTTGACTGAACTTGAGTTGGGTCAAGCTTGAGTCTTAATGTTTGAGTTTTGATGTTTGATAATATATGGATATTACATGTGCAATTGTTCATTTTGCAAGATTGGTCAAGATTTGACCAGTTTGATGTGAAGAAGAGTCAAGTAGGTCAATGTTGACCGAATACTTAATAGGAAAGTTCTAACTGAAAGTTGGGTAAAGACAAGTCCAACGGAAAGGTTAGCAAAAGAAAAAAAATCCAAGTACGTCAGTGTTGACCGGACACTTGTGTGAAAATTCCTGGTGAGTAAAGCCAGGTGAAAGTCCTAATGAATAAAGCTAAGCAGATGAGAATAGAGATGTCAAACGGGTCAACCCGTGGCGGGGCGGTCCGACCCATCGTCCCGGCGAACTACGAAATCTCCAACTCAATCCAACTCAAGGTGGGTTGCAGGTTTGGTGGGTCAACCTACAGTCCTATAAAAAAAATAAAACAAATAAAAAACACATCCGAACAGAGCAAGATAGAAAATAATGATAGGATTACTGAAAATTGTTCTAGTTCATTACAAAACTTGTAAAATAAATAAATAAATAAATAAGATATTTCAATGAAGACTCCGGTCTCTAGATTCTACACCACCTGTGCACAGATTTTACACCACATAATAATTAAGAGATTTCACAACAAATCGCAATAACCAAACACACCATACAGTAATTAAAAATATAAAAGAGGTCATAAAACCAAAATAGAAAGTTTAATAACTCTATGAACGTAAAGTTCTAAACTGAAATAGAAAGTTTAATAATACAATATATTTTTAAATTTCATCAATGACATCATTCACATCAAGTTCTCTTGATCCTCCTCCATCTCCATTCTCTTCATCGATATCCTCTTTTAAAGTATTTGATTCTTGCTTAGATAATGCTGTTTTGATACTTGCATTGTCTTCATTATCTTTATCTACATATAAAATACACAAAGATGAAGATAATTAAAAATAAAATAACAATAAACTAATATATCAACTAAGTCAAGAACATAACTAAAATAAACAAATTACTAATAACATAACCATGTAACCAATTGCGAGTACAAATAAGAGCTTGCAATTTTTCATGAAGGGCACAACTTCTATACTTGGTAAGCACACGAGCACCAATAGAAAAAGATGATTCTAATGCAACATTAGTTATAGGAATAGCTAAAACATCACATGCCATTAGTGCAAGGGTTGGGTACCGATGCTTTTGATTCTTCCAATGCTCCAAAATATCCAAATCTTGACAATATGCAAATTCAAGTTTTTAGCTCCTCCAAATAAAGATCCAATTTAGATTTTCTAGCACTTGTAATTGTTTGACTCTCATATGCCATCATTTCCTACATTAATTAGAATAGTAGTCACAAAAAAATATAAATCAATTAGATAATACAAGAAAAAAGTATTAAAGTACTTACATAAAAGATTCTTTTATTATTTCCTTTAACTCCTCCTACACTTTGCGAAAGTGTATGTGTGGTAGAAGAAGATTGTGGTTGTGGAGAACTTGCCTTGTTAGTATTAGAATACTGATCAAAAAGATTATGCAATTTTGTCTTCACAAGATCCATCTTCTCTTGGCATTTAAGAGAATCACTTTCAACCTTTGAATAAAAAAACTCTAACATTGAAAGCTTTATTCGTAGGTCAAGAAAAGCTCCAAATGCAAGCACCATGCTATATTGAGTACTTGTCAAACTTCTCCATCATTCTTTTACACATATAGCTTATCACCTCATCTTCATTTGATAAATTTTCCTTTAACAAAACTTCAATCTTCCATACTTGTATAAAATATAAATTTGATGTAGGATAAGAAGAACCAGAAATCAAATTAGTAGTGTCATAAAATGGCTCAAGGAACTCACATATTTTCTCTCCTCTTTTCCACTCTTCACTTGAAGGATAATATTTATAATTCTTGTCATGGAATTGAAGAGAAGCAAAAGCTTTTTTATATTTGATGGCACTATCCAACATTAAATACGTTGAGTTCCAATGAGTAGACACATCCAATCGCAAGCCAATACTAGTACCAATGTTACCAATTGCTTGTACGCATTTTCCAAACTTCTTCATCCTAGTCTCTGAACCTTTAACATATTTGACCAACTCTCTAATTTTATTCAAAGCTATAGTAGCCACTTTCAAACCTTCTTGGACAATGAGATTCAATATATGAGCAGAACAATGAACATAAAATAAAATTCACCGTCACACAATAAGCTATCATGCAAAGAGAGTTGTTCTTTCAAATGAACTTGCATGTTATCATTACTAGATGCATTATCCAATGTCAAAGAGAAAACCTTTTTCTCAATCACCCATTCCTTTAAATATTCAAATAATTTTGCAGCTAATTCAACTCCTAAGTGTGGAGAGGGCATATGAGAAAAATTAAGTATTTTACTATTCAATTACCAATCATTATCAACAAAATGGGCAGTTAAGCAAATATAACCCTCACTAGTCACGTCGTCCATAAATCTGAAGTTAAACACACTCTATTCTAAATAGTAGTCAAAATATACTTAAGTTTCTCTTTCTCCTTCAAGTAGATTCAGTTAATATCAGAAACAAAAGTATTTCTAGAAATACAAGCAACATCAAGATTTATGTACTTCATCCAAGCTCTAATACCATCATACTCAACAAATAAAAATGGTAAATCATGTCTGATGATTGCACAAGCCAATAACTCATGTTAAATCTTTTGGTTTATTTTCTTAGGCCTTATCTTCCCATCTTGATTAAGAACCATTTGTCCTATATCATGGAACTTTCATTTGTCACAAATTTTAAGATGTCGCCATAACATAGAAGTTCCATATTGTTTACCCCCACACTTATACTGTTTTTTACACCCAATACATTCAGCTTTATCTATACTATCAATCCTTTTGCTTTTCTTAAAATACACCCAAATATCAGAAGTTTCTTTAGACATTTTAGTTGACCCCTTATCATGCTTAGCACTTTCCAATTCATCATCTAAAATAATAGTTTACTTTTGAGAAGTAGAGTCCATTTCAAAATCAATCTGAAATAAAATAAATACATAAAAAGTTCTAGTTTCTAATAAAATCAATCAAACACACAAAATGTCAATAATAAAATAGCATGAATTGATTTTTTTTTTTTTTTGTATTAACCCTCTAGATCTCAACAAAAAAAAAAAAAAAAAATCAAAACTAGTCTCTTCTAAATCCATGTCTTCTTAAAGTTATGTTTGTTGGTTGGTCCTAAGAAGATCTTATCGGTTCCACTATACAAAAATTTTGTATAAGTCCTGAACCTTTCCTAACAACCTATTGTGTTCTTTAGAAATTAAATTTGGAATCACAAATGGAACTTAACATTATTGATTCCAAATTTAACTTATCTGTTCTTAATGGTTTAGACTTGGATCGCAAACGATGCTTAACATTATTGATCCAAATCCACCTATGTTATAAATTCAATTAAATATTAATTTCCATAATTGACTTCTAGGACTGCATGGCGAGGCACTAGGCCTTCTTGGGTATGAGATCATCCACCACCGTCTAGACAAAGCCTTTTAAAGAAACCTAATATTTAATTTCCTTATATAACTCTAGGTTTAACCAAAAAGAACAATTGAATCACAAATTCGAAAAACAAAAAAAAATACAAACTCGAATCATAAATTTGAAACCTAGAATTATATGCCTCTTGTGTTTGGAATTCATACAAAGAAAAACTAGCATGATGCGGAAAATAATTACTAGTTATACCTTTCTTTGTAAGCAACAACCTCTTGATCTTCTACCGTATTCCTCGACTTATCTCAGACGTCGTGTGTTGGGTTTTTCGGGCCGCGAAAATCGCTTTTCGCGTCGCGGAAACCCCGAATCACCCAAAGCTGTAGATCCGTGCAAGGAAAATCGAACGAAAATTACGAGTACGAGTTACAAAACTTTAGATCTACTCCTAGATCTATGTGTTGAGAGTTTTACCCTTGTTGCGTGCCCTTTCACGTTTCCGCTCGTCCAAGGAGTTGCCGGATCTCAAGACCGTCAAGCGTCGGTCCTCTAGAAGTATCCACACGGATACGTAGGTGGAGAAAACCTTACACAAAGGTGTGCTAGCACCTTGGTAAGATTCGGCCAAGCAAGGAGGAGAGGGAGAGGAAGAGCTTGAGGAAGAAGGAGTAATCACTTGAATGAGCAAATTGAATTTCTCATTCAATCAAAAGTGGTCGGCCACTCTCTATTATAACTCCCCTCATTAATGCATTAAGTTGTCATCAAGGAGTGAATGTAACCTCCATGAGGTGGCACTCACTAGTAACTCCCATGAGGTGGCACACCATGATGATGTGGAACATCATCATTGGTCCACCTAATGCCAACTCACCAATGAGGTGGCAAAAGGTCAAGTCAAAATTAACCTTTGGTCTTCCTTCTTAAGTCAAGTCAAACTTGACCCAATATCTTCCATGGTTGATCTAATCTAACCATTTGATTTAAGCCAACTTAATATAATGAATCTAATTCATTTAATTAAATTGATTCAATGAGTCAAAATCTAAATTAGACTCATTGAACACATGAATCAACTTGAGTCGAACTCAAGTTAGCCCAATTAGGATTACTCTTAATCCAATTTGATTCATCAAATGAATCTAATCCTCTTGGTTCATCATATGAACCTAATCTCCATCTAATTGTCCTAAGTGTGTGACCCTATAGGTTCTTGTAACATTGGCAATGCCCTAAATCCATTTAGGAGCATAAGTAATGAGCGGTATCTAGCAACACATCATTACTACCCAAGTTACAAGAATGTCGAGATCCGACATCACCTTGTGACTACTAATTGTGACTCCTCACAATATGTAACGACCCGCCTTCTACTACTAAGCTGTAAGGCCGATCGCTACATTATGCTGGGCTAAATTACTATTGCGGAAATCTGGATTGATTAAAATTTTGCTAAACTGATTACTGTAAAATTTGAACTTAATATTCTAGGTGTACCTAGGAGTTGTACACATGCTAGGGAAGATAATCTATGCCTCTCGGATGTCCTGCTAGCTGTAATCAGGCATTTCAATCGATCCATGGATCGATTGGGCTGTCGGATCGATTCAGTGATCGATCCAGCTAGATACTGGCACGGAGAAAAACTCGGGATCGGTCGGCTGACCGATCCATAAGCTATATTGCTTCTGTATGCGGCTGGATCGGTCTACCGACCGATCCAGGAGCACACTGATCAGTCGGCTGACCGATCCAGTGGCTCACTGATCTGTCAGCTGACCGATCAGTGAGCTTCTGTACTCTCTGTTCGCATCTGGATCGGCCGGCTGACCGATCCATAACAAACGCTAACTCTCTATTCACGACTGGATTGGTCAGCTGACCGTTCCAGTGGCACAACCCAATTCTGATCGATCTGTAGATCGATCTGGGTTTCTGATTTCGAATCAGAACCCCTGATTTCAGCACTAGTTCGTGCCAAAATCTCACACCACAATTATACAATGCATGGAAACATCTAATATCTACTAACTAGCATTCTAACATGACATAGTGCAAGGTCTATTAATTCATAGCATTTAACCCACTAGAAATGCATAAAAGTGTCTTAAGAAAAGAAACTAAGTTCTTAATTTGCTAAACTCCCTAAGGATCTTCATTTCAGGTTCCTGCCACACACACCATCTCTACATTGACCACCAGCTTCCTCTAGTCCATCTTCCCTTTACCTTTATCTGCAGTATAAGGAAAAGAAAGTATCTATAAGCTTTCGCTTATTAAGAAACCATCTACCTCACAAAACATGTATACGATGCATTTATGCTTTTAAAACATGCTATTTGAAATATGTACTGATTAAACTAAAACATGGCATGCTATCAAACAATACATGGAAATCAAAAGCTAAATATGGCATACTATCATCTAAAGCATGTGTAACCAAAAGCTGAGCATAGTGTTATCATACATAACCATAAAAATGAGCTGAACTGAAGCATAAACTGAGCTAATTCTAGCAATTGCTAAAGCTATTCTGATCTCACCTAACTATTTTGTGAGAGTTCAAAACTACATACATAATAGATGAAAATACATAAACATGCTGCTGTTTGGGCCCGACAACTGTACGTGCTATGCGCGCGTCCCTAACTAGACCCGGGTTTGCAAGTCCCGAATTTAGTAGGGTTTACTAGGTTATCTAAACCTAGGGACCGACTATGGGAGCCCAGCCCAGTGGATATCTAATCCTGTACAGTGCCACTGAAAAGTAAAATACTGAATATAACTAATCATTGCTTGTCTTGCTCTTTCCAGGTTATCTGAACCTAGAGCTAGGTTATCTAAACCTAGAGGCGACTATGGGAGCCCACCCGTTGGACATCTAGTCCTGTAAAACTGAAGCAAGACTAAATAAACTTTAAAAATGCTTCTATTGCATTTTATCTAAGCTACTAAAATGCCTAAGTTGCATTTTACTGCGACAAACAATTTAATTGAACGCCGGGTATGCGCTAATTTGCATCCCTTGTGTCGAAAGTCTATATACTGCTAAACTAAAACATAAAAATCCACACGGAAGCTACTTATACTGCAGGTGAGGGGTTTCTTACCTCCTATTCAAAGTTTCTTACGATTTTAATCGCTAGATTTCCGGAGGAGATGATCCTTTCGACGATCTTCTCGCGTCTTCGCATTCCTCTGGCGGAGGGGAGCGTCCTCGTGTCGAAGTCGTCGCCGGAGAGTGACCTTGGGCGGAACCCTTGCTTGTTCTTGTGGTTGGCGCCGAGAGAGGAAGAAAAGGGAGAGGGGTCGGCGGGATTAGGTTGAGGAGGAGAAGAGTCACGTTAAAAGAAAAATAACTCTTCACTTAATTCCTTTCTATTTATATTAAGTGGGTATTTCAGCCCAACCTAAACATAAATATAATTGATCCCTTTTCCTTTCAGCACGGCCCTGCTAGGTTCACCTGGTTACCATGGTTCATCATAAGGCATAGGACCCAATAGGTCTCGGGTTCAATTCCCGCGTAAGCTATTTTATGTTTCTATTTATTTTTGCTACTTCTGCTACTCTAAAAATTCCATAAAAATATTCTAAAATTCTAGAAAAATCATAGAATATTTCTAAAATAGTTTTGAGAATTTTCGGGCGTTACACAATATGTGACATTGTCCTTCTATCCTAGACATCTAGATTGATCAATATGAGGCATAGACCGTGTCATCCTCTAATCAATCTAAATCTTGAATTCCAAGTAGACTCACTCGATCAAATGAGCTCAACATCTAATGTTGACTCATTTGGGCATGGCCATGCACTTAGTGGTCTCACTCTATCAAGAATACCGATGTCGCTCCCGTCATATGAGAGGGATAGATCCCATCTACATCACTCACATCCCTCTACATAATTCGTTATATACCCAGTAATCGCCTTTATAGTCCACCCAATTACGGGTGACGTTTGACGAAACCAAAGTACATAACTCCTTATGTAGGGATCCATGGTGACTTCAGGTCTAAGGACTAATAGTCATACTAATAGCCACATGAGAAAGTATATGACACTCATATAACGATCCATGATACTTTCTCATGGCGGGTCATTCAGTATACATTTTCCAATGTATACCCATGTGTCAGCTTGATATCTCTATATCCATGACTTGTGAGATCAAGTCATCGAGCTGACCTACATGCTAGTCTTATTGCATTAACATTGTCCCTGAATGTTAATACTCGACTAGGAATGATTTAGAGTAGTGTTCCCTATATCATCTCACTATCGATTCAACCAATCGATTGATATAGGCATGAACCTTCTACTCAAGGACGCTATTATACTTAGTCTATTTGGCACCAATACAAATAAGTATAATAACCAAACAAATGCCTTTATTAATATACAAGAATATGATACAATGAGTCCATACAATCATCAAATGATTGACTCTAGGGCTCTAACTAACATCGTGTGGGCGACGATCTACCGAGACGAGAACCACCCAAGCTACCTCCTTCTTCTTGTGAGTTTCGGTCACCACAAGTATTCCAAGAATAGATGAGGTTCGACCACACCACCAAGCTCCAAGGGATGCTAGAAACAATTAAAACCTCCTTTCTCTCCTTCTCCAAGCAAAATCCGGCCACCAACAAGCTCCTTGAGAGTTGATGCCACCGACCACCGGCCACCAACCAAAGAAATAGAAGAGAGGAAAACTAGAACATAAGTTGTGAGGTGAGACACCTCTACCCTCTCTTTTATATTCTTTGGTCTTGGCAAATAAGGAAAGTTGTATAAAAACTTCCTTATTTTCTTTGCCATTGAAAGAAAATTTAAACAATTTCCTTTCCTTAATCAATGTGGCCGACCACCTCTCATCCTTCAAGCAAGGAAAGTTTTAACACAAAAATGAAAACTTCCTAATTTGTTTTCGGATATTTTTAAAATAAAAATTTCTCTTAAAAAATTTCCTTCATGGTTGGTCATAAAAAGAAACTTTTATAAATTAAAATCTCTCTATCAAAACATGTGGATGATTTACAAAAAGGAAAGTTTTCTCTAAAATTTAAATCTCCTTCCAATCTACAAATAAAGAAAGATATCAAATCTTTTCTTAATCTTTTGTAGAAACTATAAAAGGAAAAATTTAATTTTAAAACTGTCTTTTAAAATCATGAACATGGCTTCATAAAAGGAAAGTTTTATAAAAAATTAAAATATTCCTTTCAACTACAAATAAGGAAAGATTTCAAACCTTTCACTTAATCTTTTGTAGAAAGCTATAAAAGGAAAGATTTAAATTTTAAACTCTCTTTTAAAACCATGGAATCAACATAAGAAAAATTTTAAAAAATAAAATCCTTTTAATTTTATTGTGGCCGGCCCACCTAGCTTGAAAGATTTCAAACCTTTCACTTAATCTTTTGTAGAAAGCTATAAAAGGAAAGATTTAAATTTTAAACTCTCTTTTAAAACCATGGAATCAACATAAGAAAAATTTTAAAAAATAAAATCCTTTTAATTTTATTGTGGCCGGCCCACCTAGCTTGAGTTCAAGCTAGGGCCGGCCACACTTCATCCCATCCAAGCCTTTATGTGGCCGACTCTTGTTTGGGCTCCAAGCATGGCTTGGTCGGCCACCTAGGATGGGTAAGAAGGTGAGTATGGGTGGGTATAGTACTCTATAATTAAGAGGTACGATAGAGACTGAGAGGAGGAATTGGTTTTAGTCTCCCGATGAAATTAAGCTTCCCGTGTTCGCCCCGAACACTCAACTTAATTTCATCAATAATAATTCATACCACTAAAGAATTATTATTGAACTACCGCACCAATCCTAAATTATATTTTGAGCTCCTTCTTATTATGAGTGTATTAGTCTCCCTGTGTTTAAGATATAAAATGTCTACTAATTAAATGAGTTACTGACAACTCACTTAATTAATATCTAACTCCAAGAGTAGTACTACTCAACTTCATTATCATGTCAGACTAAGTCCACCTGCAGGGTTTAACATGACAATCCTTATGAGCTCCTCTTGGGGACATTATCAACCTAGATTTCTAGGACATAGTTTCCTTCTATAATCAACAACACACACTATAAGTAATATCATTTCCCAACTTATCGGGCCTTTTGATTTATTGAGTTAAATCTCACCCTTTGATAAGTTAAAGAAATAAATACTAAATATATGTGCTTGTTATTATATTAGGATTAAGAGCACACACTTACATAATAACCAAGGTCTAGTTCTTTTATTAAGTCAGTATAAAAAGAACTTACCTTAAATGGTCCTACTCAATACACTCAGAGTATACTAGTGTAATTCTATAGTTAAGATAAACTAATACCAAATTACACTACGACTATTCCAATGGTTTGTTCCTATCCATCTTAGTCGTGAGCTACTGTTTATAATTTATAAAGAACCGATAACATGATCTTCTATGTGTGACACCACACACTATGTTATCTACAATATAAATTAATTGAACAACTATACTTAGCTTATAAATGTAGATATTTGACCAATATGATTCTTATTTCTAAGTAAATGTTTATACAAAAAACTATGCTTTTAGTATACATTCCAACAATGTTGAGCATCAAAATCCAAAAGAGAGAAATGGTATTACAGAATAAATGCTAAAACATTAAGGAGTACCTGAGTAGGGAGTGGTCGAGTGGACTACAGTAGGACTAGTGGGAAATAAAAGGAAAATAGGAAAGGAAGCAAAAAAAAAAAAAAATCTCACCTCAAAGAGGAGCTTGAGACCGCAACATTTATGGGATTCGAGTTGGGAGATTAGGGGCTGTCAGACTAATCTGCTGGAATGCCTTCTTTTAGTTTGTTGGTAGGCTTCACAGGACCACAGGGAGACATTGAGGTAGTCAGTAGACACGCGCGAGGCAAGTGGCAAGGTGGATTGTTGTTCTTTCAGTTTTTTTAACACCTTCACGGACACAAACAAGGAGGTGCTGGCAACTGAGGCAGGAGTATGTTGCGTGCGAGCTTGAAAGAGTGCAAGGTAGGCGACGATTTGGCGAAGGGGGTAAGAAAATCAGGAGAGGTGTAGGTGTTGGCCACTGAGGCAGGAGCATGCGACGGTGCGAGGCTGCGAGCGATGAGCCTACAAGAGCGTGAGGTAGACGACTCGACGTCACGACGATTTGGTGAAGCAGATGGGAAAAATAAGATAGGGATTTTACTTTTACCATTTTACAATAGATGAGAGTTAGAGATCTTCTATCTCAGTCGTTGAGTTGAAATTCAATATTTCATTTGTTATTGTTTTTTATTTTAGAATTGTCATTGAAATTTTTTTTGTCAGCCTATGGGCTAACCCGAGCCCGCCACGTGTTGGCCCACCTGGACCCGTAACCTGTGTGGGTTGACCCATTTAGGCCCACCAGATGATGGGTTGATAAATTCTCAACCCAACCCATTTAATTTTTTTGGCGAGGCGGGCCAACTCGATGGGCCCAACCTAAATTGATGGCTCTAGATGTGTAACGACCCGCCTTCTACTGACTAAGCTGTAAGGTCGATCGCTACATTATGCTGTGCTAAATTACTATTGCAGAAATCTGGATTTATTATAATTTTGCTAAACTGATTACTGGAAAATCTGAACTTAACATTCTAGGTGTACCTAGGAGTTGTACACATGCTAGGGAAGATAATCTATGCCTCTCGGATGTCCTGCTAGCTGTAATCAGGCATTTCAATCGATCCATGAATCGATTGGGCTGTCGGATCGATCCCGTGATCGATCCAACATTGGAAGAAGGCTGGATCGGTCGGTGACCGATCCATAAGTTATAAAGCTTCAGTATGCGGTGGATCGGTCTCGACCGATCCAGAGTACATCGATCGGCGGACCGATCCGATTTCACCGACGGTCGGTGACCGATCAATAAGCTTCGATACCCACTATTGGATCGGTCGGTGACCGATCCATAACATACGCCAACTCTCTGTTCGCTGGATCGGTCACCGACCGATCCAATGCCTTAGAGCTTCCCAGGCCTAAATCCTTCGAATCAGAACCCTGATTTCAGCACTAGTTCATGCCAAAATCTCATATAAGAGTTCTAAAATCAATGGAAATAAGTTCTAGCATCTATTAACTAGCATTCCAACATAATTACTAACAACTAAAACAAATCTTCCATGGTTTAAACATTCTAAGGTCTAAAAGTGCATAAAAGTACTTGAGAAAAGAAACTAAGTTCTTAATTTGCTAAACTCCCTAAGGATCTTCATTCCAGGTTCCTGCCACACACACCATCTTTGCATTGACCTTCAGCTTCCTCTGCTAATCCATTTTCCCTTTACCTTTATCTGCAGTATAAGGAAAAAGTATCTATAAGCTTAAAGCTTAGTAAGAAACCAGCTACCTCACTAAAACATGCAACGATGCAAACATGTTTTTAAAGAATGCTATTTTAAAACATGCACTGAATTTGTTAAAGCATGGCATACTGGAGTTACATGGCATAAACACTGAAACATGACATGCATAATAAAATCTAAACATGGAGCTATCTCCTGGTATCAACTAGGAGAACTAAACTGAAACTGAAGCTAAAACTGAGCTAAAACTATATTCACATAACTAGGTTGTGAATTTAAAAGCCATTATCATAATAAGTGAAAATAGTAATCATGCTGCTGTTTGGGCCCGGCAACTGTACGTGCTGTGCGCGCATCCCTAACTAGACCCGGGTTTGCAAGTCCCAAATTTAGTAGGGTTACTAGGTTGTCTGAACCTAGGGACGACTGTGGGAGTCCAACCCAATGGATATCTGATCCTGTACAGTGCCACTGAAAATAAAATACTGATATAGCTGAATTTACTTATCTTGCTATTACTAGGTTATCTGAACCTAGTGCTAGGTTGTCTGAACCTAGAGGCGACTGTGGGAGCCCACCCATTGGACCGTAGTCCCATGAAAGCTGTAGTAAGGCTAACTAAGCTATTTTAAATGCTTCTATTGCATTTACTGAGCTATTAAAATTGCCTAAGTTGCATTTTACTGAGCTAATCATCTAATCGAACATCTAGTGTGCTTAAACTCTCCCCTCTTTTAGGGAGACTACCTCTAGGCACCCGACAACATCTAAGACCTCCAACTGAAGGGGAAAAGACGTGTCCGACCCATCTAAAGGTACTCACTAAATCCCTAAACCTGCGAGGAGGGTTAAATACACCCTATGTGTCGAAAAATCTGCATATAACTAAACTAATGCATAGAAAATCACACGGAAGCTACTTATACTGTAGGTGAGGGGTTTCTTACCTCGTACGCTAATTTCCTTATAATTCTATTCGCTAGAACTCCGGTGGAGATGATCTTCTCGACGATCCTCTCGCGCCTACGTGTTCTTCTCGCGGAGGGGAACGTTCTCGTGCCGAAATCATCGCCGGAAGGTCCTCCTATGGCCCTAGGGGCGGAACCCAAGGTGGCTGGTGGTTGGCGCCGAGACAAGGAGAAGAGAAGGAGGGTTGCGGCGTGGCTAGGGTGAGAAAAGGAGAAGTCACCAATAAAAATCTAATAACTCCTCTTCTAATTTCCTATTTATATTAAGTGGGTATTTCGACCCAACCTAAACTTAAATATAAATGTTCCCCTTCTCTTTCAGCATGGCCCTGCTGGGTTCAACTGGTTACTAGCATTATCCCTAAGCCATAGGTCTCGGGTTCAATCCCCGCTTAGGCCGTTTTCGTTTTCTATTTATTTTTGCTACTTCCGCTACTCTAAAAATTCCGGAAAAATATCTAAAAATTCCAGAATAATTATAGAATATTTCTAATATAGTTTTGAGAATTTTTGGGCCTTACAATCCCCCATACCTTATAAAAAGTTCATCCTCGAACTTAGAATAACTCTGGGTACTTCTGTCTCATGCTGGCCTATGTCTCCCAAGTTGCCTCTTCTGCTGTGTGACTGTGCCAAATGACTTTGACTAATGGTACTTCCTTGTTCCGCAATTTCTTAACTGCTCGGTCTATTATCTGAATAGGCCGACTATCATAGCTGAGGTCTTCGCGGATCTGGGTGGCATCTGGGGTGTGCTTCTTCAGCATAGAGACATGAAATACATTGTGGACAGCTGACATTTCCTGGGGTAGCTCTAGCTCGTATGCTACCTTGCCCACTCTTCTGCTGATAAGGTATGGTCCCACATATCTGGGACTAAGTTTGCCCTTCTTCCCAAAACGCATTACTCCCTTCATGGGAGCTACTCTGAGGAACACTGTATCCCCGACTGAAAACTCTAAGGGTCTGCGCCGTGTATCAGCATAGCTCTTCTGGCGGCTCTGAGCTGTCTCTATCCTCTGGCGGATCTGCTGTAATGCTGCTGTGGTATCTGCTACTAGATCTGTCTGAAGTTCTAGTTCTTTCTGTTCACCACTCTCATACCAGCAGATTGGAGATCTACACCTCCGCCCATAGAGAGCCTCGTAAGGTGCCATGCCGATAGTGGCCTGATAGCTGTTGTTGTATGCAAATTCTGCTAAGCTCAGATATTTGCACCAACTTCCCTTGAAGTCTAGGGCACATGCTCGGAGCATATCTTCGAGTACCTGATTTACTCGCTCCGTCTGACCATCTGTCTGAGGATGGAAAGTTGTGCTAAATTTTAACTTCGTGCCCAAAGCTAACTGTACACACTCCCAGAAGTGTGATGTGAATCTACTGTCCCTGTCTGAAATAATGGTTCGTGGGACTCCATGTAATCTAACAATCTCCTTGAGATACAACTGAGCTAACTGTTCCATGGAGTAGGATATCCTGATAGCTAAGAAGTGGCCTGATTTAGTCAATCTGTCGACTATTACCCAGATGGTATCAAAACCATTCGTGGTTCTGGGTAATCCCACTATGAAGTCCATGGAGATATCCTCCCACTTCCATTCTGGAATCTGGATAGGCTGCAAAACTCCTCCTGGTCTCTGATGTTCTGCCTTAACCCTCTGACAGGTTAGGCAGGTGCTGACATATCGAGCGACGTCTCTCTTCATCCCAGACCACCAAAAATGTTTCTTCAAGTCCTGATACATTTTGGTGGAGCAGGATGCATCGCATAGGGAGTCTTGTGAGCCTCATCTAAAATCCTCCTTCTAAGTTCCTCCTGATCTGGAACACATAATCTGTCGCCAAAGTACAACACCCCGCTAGCGGACACTATGAATTCTCCACTTTCTGATTCTGCTAATTCTTGCTTGATTTTCTGAATTTCAGGATCCTGCTCCTGAGCTGTCTGGATGTCACCAAGCAAGGTAGACTCTAATGTCATAGTAGAGAGCTGTCCGACTATAAGTTCGAGATCGAAATCTGTGATCTCTTTCTGTAGGGGTGGTGACATGGCTGCTAGAGATAATAGGGCAGTACTGGACTTCCTGCTAAGTGCATCTGCTACCCTATTTGCTTTTCCTGGGTGGTAGAGGATATCTATATCGTAATCTTTGACCAGCTCTAGCCATCTGCGCTGTCGCATATTCAGATCCTTCTGAGTGAAGAAGTACTTCAGACTCTAATGATCTGTATACACTCTGCACTGAGCTCCATACAAGTAATGTCTCCAAATCTTGAGAGCGAACACCACTGCTGCAAGCTCAAGGTCATGAGTAGGAGAGTTCTTCTCATAATCCTTAAGTTGTCTGGAGGCGTAGGCGATTACCTTGCCATCTTGCATCAGCACTGCTCCTAGTCCCAACTTCAAGGCATCACTATATATATCAAAGCTGTCTGCGTTCTCTGGCAGAGTCAGAATAGGTGCACTGGTCAATCTCCTTTTCAGCTTGCTGAAATTGTTCTCGCAGTCCTCTGCCCACTGAAATTTTCTGTTCTTTCTGGTAAGAGCTGTCAGTGGAGAGGCTATCCTGGAGAAGTCCTCTATGAATTTCCTGTAGTAACCTGCTAATCCCAGAAAGCTTCTGATCTCACTGGCGTTCTTGGGTCTTTTCCAGTTGCTCACAGCTTCTATCTTGCTGGGGTCTACCATGATACCATCCTTTGGGATGATGTGACCCAGGAAGGACACCTGATCTAGCCAAAATTCACATTTCGTGAACTTGGCATATAGCTGGTTCTGCTGAAGGGTCTGCAATACTGTTTTCAGGTGCTCTACGTGTTCTTCCTGAGTTCTGGAATAGATAAGAATGTCATCGATGAACACGATAACGAACTTATCTAAATATTCCCTGAATATCCTGTTCATGAGATCCATGAAAGTAGCTGGAGCATTTGTCACGCCGAAGGGTATGACTACGAACTCGTAGTGTCCGTATCTAGTCCTGAATGCTGTCTTGGGTATATCCCCTTCTTTAACTTTCACCTGATGATAACCTGATCTGAGGTCTATCTTAGAAAACACTGCTGCTCCCTTTAGCTGATCAAACAGGTCATCTATCCTGGGAAGGGGATACCTGTTCTTAATGGTGACTTGGTTCAATGCTCTGTAGTCTATGCACAAACGCATGCTCCCGTCTTTCTTCTTCACGAACAATACAGGTGCTCCCCATGGTGAGTGACTAGGACGGATGAAGCCCTTGTCAAGCAGCTCCTGTAGTTGCTCATGAAGTTCTTTTAGTTCTGCCGGAGCCATGCGATAAGGCGCTTTGGAGATAGGGTTTGTACCGAGAATGAGCTCTATCTCAAATTCGATCTCCCTGTCTGGTGCTAGGCCTGGTAACTCTTCAGGGAAGACTGCTGGGTAGTCACATACGACTCGGACCTCTGCTAGCTGTTGGTCTGGTACTGACTACGTGTGCTAAGAACCCCGTACATCCTGAATCCATCAACCTCTGTGCCTTCATAGCTGAGAGAAACTTCTTGGCTTTTCTCCTAGGTTCTCCGACAAATTCGAACTGTGCTTCTACTTCGGGTTGGAATATGACTTTCTGTTCACGGCACTCAATGGAAGCACCGTATCTGATCAAAAAGTCCATTCCAAAAATGACATCGTAGTCAGTCATATTTAGCACGATCAGATCACAGAAGAGTTCTCTGTCTGCTATAATGACTGGCACTGCTCTGAGCCAGTGCGTGGATGCCATAATTTCTCCTGAAGGCAGTGTCGTCAGAAACTGACTACTAAGTGCCTCTGGAGGTATTGCTAACTTCTCGGCAAATGCCCTGGATATATATGAATGGGTTGCCCAGTATCGAATAAGACAGTTGCTATTTGCTGAAAAATATTAATCTGACCTGTAACAACTGTCGAGGCATTTGCTACGTCCTCTCTGGTGAGTGAGTAGATCCTCGCATTGGTCATAGCTGGAGGGGCTTCTAATCTGCCCTGGCTGATATGTGGACCATCTAAAGCGGCCTGCATATGATATAACTGAGCTGGCTGGCCTCCATACTGAATCGGCTGTGGCTGAGGAAGACTGGTCTTGTTTGGACACTGCTTGGCCATGTGCCCTTCCTGTCTGCATTCAAAGCATCCTCGTGTGCCCTTACGACAAACTCCAGGATGGAATTTCCCACAAGTAGCACACTTTGGATAACTGGGTTGCTTGCTGGCTGGTACTCCTTTTGGGTAACTCCCTGGTTTGCGCCTGTTGCTGGAGTTCCCTTTTCAGTTAGAGCCATGGGAGCTGTGGCCCTGCTGTTTCTGAGTGCCTGAGCCTCCTTGACCTTTAGCTTCTGAGAGGACTTGCTTCTGCTGCTTGATGCTATTCTGGTAATGCTCAGTGATTAGAGCACTGCTCACTAATTCTTCTGCGGTTTGTGGCCTATGAACGCCACCAGCCACGTTCATTGCTATTTCCGGCCTCAGCATCTTGAGCATCAACCGGATTCGTTCTTTTTCTGTGCTGACTAGTTTTGGGCATAGACGAGCCAACCTGTTGAATTTCTTCACGGCTTCCTCCACTGAAAGGTTGCCCTGACGAAACTCTGTGAACTCGTCGTAGTGGCGGTTCGTGACCCGCATGTGAAAGAATTCCTCAAAGAACTCCTTCTCGAAGTCAGCCCACAACATCTGGTTCACTGGGCGCTTCGCTCTGATTCTCTCCCACCACATACGTGCATCTCCTGTCAAACAGAAGGAGGCGCACTTCACCTTCTCGTGTTCTGGCCAGTCCAGAAGCTCCATCGTACTCTCCAGTGTTTTGAACCAGGCTTGTGCATCCCATGGTTCACTAGTACCTGAGAAATTCTCTGGCTTGACTCTCTGCCACTGGATCAGATAGGCTTCTCTCCTTGCCTCTGTTGCTTGGGCTACTGGTGCTGTAGGCTGGACTGGTGGAACCTCTAAGACTACTGGTGTTGCCAAGTTTGGCTCCGGGGTGACAGTGGGGGTATTCAGCTGACTAGCCTTTAAGGTGGCTATTTCCTGTTGCTGTTCAGCTAGCTGCTGCTGTAACTGAGCCACTAGTGGTGTAAGGTCTGGGGAAGGCACTGAACTGCCTGCCTCATGCTGGGGCTCAGTAGCTGGTGTCCTTCTAACTGGGTGTCCTCGTGCCATTTCTAAAGACATGGAGGACAGGACATGTATAACTAATACAATTATAATTGTATAACTATTGCTATCATGTTATATACTATCACATACTAACATGCATCAATTATTTATAAACATGAGCTATAACAAGAAAGCAAGAAACATAAATAAAGCAGAGATATTCTTACTTGGAAGCTGCAGGTTCAATGCTGATGTGTGTGTAGGAAGTATGAAACACTGCTCTGATACCACTCTGTAACGACCTACCTTCTACTGACTAAGTTGTAAGGCCGATCGCTACATTATGCTGTGCTAAATTACTATTGCGGAAATCTGGATTTATTATAATTTTGCTAAACTGATTACTGGAAAATCTGAACTTAACATTCTAGGTGTACCTAGGAGTTGTACACATGCTAGGGAAGATAATCTATGCCTCTCGGATGTCCTGCTAGCTGTAATCAGGCATTTTAATCGATCCATGAATCGATTGGGCTGTCGGATCGATCCCGTGATCGATCCAGTTTGATACTGGCACGGAAGAAGGCTCTGGATCGGTCGGCTGACCGATCCATAAGCTATAAAGCTTCTGTATGCGGCTGGATCGATCTACCGACCGATCCAGGAGTACACTGATCGATCGGCAGACCGATCCAGTGGCTCACTGATCGGTCGGCTGACCGATCAGTAAGCTTCGATACTCACTGTTCGCATCTGGATCGGTTGGCTGACCGATCCAGCGGCACAACCCAAACTCTGATCGGTCTGTAGACCGATCTGGGTTCTGATTTCGAATCAGAACCCTGATTTCAGCACTAGTTCATGCCAAAATCTCATATAAGAGTTCTAAAATCAATGGAAATAAGTTCTAGCATCTATTAACTAGCATTCCAACATAATTACTAACAACTAAAACAAATCTTCCATGGTTTAAACATTCTAAGGTCTAAAAGTGCATAAAAGTACTTGAGAAAAGAAACTAAGTTCTTAATTTGCTAAACTCCCTAAGGATCTTCATTCCAGGTTCCTGCCACACACACCATCTTTGCATTGACCTTTAGCTTCCTCTGCTAATCCATTTTCCCTTTACCTTTATCTGCAGTATAAGGAATAAGTATCTATAAGCTTAAAGCTTAGTAAGAAACCAGCTACCTCACTAAAACATGCAACGATGCAAACATATTTTTAAAGAATGCTATTTTAAAACATGCACTGAATTTGTTAAAGCATGGCATACTGGAGTTACATGGCATAAACACTGAAACATGGCATGCATAATAAAATCTAAACATGGAGCTATCTCCTGGTATCAACTAGGAGAACTAAACTGAAACTGAAGCTAAAACTGAGCTAAAACTATATTCACATAACTAGGTTGCGAATTTGAAAGCTATTATCATAATAAGTGAAAATAGTAATCATGCTGCTGTTTGGGCTCGGCAACTGTACGTGTTGTGCGCGCATCCCTAACTAGACCCGGGTTTGTAAGTCCTGAATTTAGTAGGGTTACTAGGTTGTCTGAACCTAGGGACGACTGTGGGAGTCCAACCCAATGGATATCTGATCCTGTACAGTGCCACTGAAAATAAAATACTGATATAGCTAAATTTACTTATCTTGCTATTACTAGGTTATCTGAACCTAGTGCTAGGTTGTCTGAACCTAGAGGCGACTGTGGGAGCCCACCCATTGAACCGTAGTCCCATGAAAGCTGTAGTAAGGCTAACTAAGCTATTTTAAATGCTTCTATTGCATTTACTGAGCTATTAAAATTGCCTAAGTTGCATTTACTGAGCTAATCATTTAATCGAACATCTAGTGTGCTTAAACTCTCCCCTCTTTTAGGGAGACTACCTCTAGGCACCCGACAACATCTAAGACCTCCAACTGAAGGGGAAAAGACGTGTCCGGCCCATCTAAAGGTACTCACTAAATCCCTAAACCTGCGAGTAGGGTTAAATACACCCTATGTGTCGAAAAATCTGCATATAACTAAACTAATGCATAGAAAATCACACGGAAGCTACTTATACTGCAGGTGAGGGGTTTCTTACCTCGTACGCTAATTTCCTTACAATTCTATTCGCTAGAACTCCGGTGGAGACGATCTTCTCGACGATCCACTCGCGCCTACATGTTCTTCTCGCGGAGGGGAACGTTCTCGTGCCGAAATCATCGCTGGAAGGTCCTCCTATGGCCCTAGGGGCAGAACCCTAGGTGGCTGGTGGTTGGCGCCGAGACAAGGAGAAGAGAAGGAGGGTTGCGGCGTGGCTAGGGTGAGAAAAGGAGAAGTCACCAATAAAAATCTAATAACTCCTCTTCTAATTTCCTATTTATATTAAGTGGGTATTTCGACCCAACCTAAACTTAAATATAAATGTTCCCCTTCTCTTTCAGCATGGCCCTGCTGGGTTCAACTGGTTACTAGCATTATCCCTAAGCCATAGGTCTCGGGTTCAATCCCCGCTTAGGCCGTTTTCGTTTTCTATTTATTTTTGCTACTTCCGCTACTCTAAAAATTCCGGAAAAATATCTAAAAATTCCAGAATAATTATAGAATATTTCTAATATAGTTTTGAGAATTTTCGGGCGTTACAAGATGAGAAGTTATGCTTAGTGAAGCTAGGCAATTGAAAAGCCCTAGTGAGTGAAGCTAAGAAGTTGGGAAATTCTGGTGAGTGAAGCCAAGTGAAAAGTCCTAGTGAGTGAATCTAGGCAGAAAGAAAATCCTGGTGAGTGAAGCCAGATGAAAGTCCTAGTGAGTGAAGTTAGGTGAAAGTTCTGGCGAGTGAAGTTAGACATGTGAAAATCTAGGTGAGTCAAGGTTGATCAGACACCTGGTGATTGAAAGTCCAAGTAGGTCAAAGAATTGATAGGATACTTAGCAAAAGGAGAAAAGTCCAAGTGGGTCAAAGGATTAACTGGACACTTGGTGAAAAAGTCCCAGCATGTCAAAGTTGACTAGATACTAGGCTAAGAGGAGTTCCAATAGGTTAAGATTGACCGAATGTTAGGTAAACGAACCCTATACTTTGGTAGGGAAGTTAGTGTTTTTAAATCGACTAGGTTAGTCGATTACCATAACTTAAGCGACTAAGGTAATCACTTAAGCTTGGAATCACACAAAAGGCCTCCTCATCGATTGGTGTAATCAATTAGATACCGTAAGTGATAAGGGTAATCGCTTACGGTGCCTTCTGCATCAAACAGAAGGATCTGTTTGAAGCTTAAGCAATTAGGGTGATCGCTTAAGCTGGATTTCGCAAAAGGCATAGAGAGTTCGGTAAGCGATTAAGCAAGAAGGCTTAATCGCTTACGACGTTTCTCATAATTGAACAAAGGGTTGCTGAATCGATCTGGCTAATTGATTTAGCAATGCCTAATCGGCTAGGGAAGTCGATTAAGGTTGAAAAAGTAGCTGTTGTGTGCTTGATAAAAGGGTTTTCGGCGCATTGTTTCATTAAGACTCCCAATCCATCTTCTCCCACTCCTTCATTGAGCTCAGAGGTCTTCACTGCCAGTTTTGAAGCTCCTTGGAGACAAGTGTTGTTGCACTTTCAAGGTCAAGAGGCGTTTCAAACAAGAAGAAGAAGCAAGTTAGGGTTTCATGTTGTAAATCTTGTAATATTTCATTTGTCTAGTTTTTCTTTTCTTCTTATTATATTGAGAGGCTTCTCCATCTCCAGATTGTTCTAAGAATAAGTGTTTCATAGTGGAGAGTGTGCTCGAGTGTGGATCCTTGGATTAGTCTCCTTTTCTTGAGGTAGATACCAAGTAAATCCTATTGCTAGCATTGGAGGAGCTTGACTTCGATTCTACCCGCTGCAAATCATCATCATCAAAGTGTGATAAGCTATTCAACCCCCCCCCCCCTCTAGCTCTAAAGTATCCCAATAAGTGGTATCAAAGCGATGTTACTCTTCACAGGACTCATCACCGGAAGGGCAACAAGCTAGAGGAAGAAAAAGTTGAAGCACCAATTTCATTAAGTCAAAGATTTCAAAAGTTCAACTTTATATGGATTTTCGAGATAGACTCGGATACGACACAAGGATGCCTCCACCATTCATATCCACGAACTTCGATTCTTGCAAATCAAGAATCGAAAACTTCTTAATGATGGAGATAGAGCAATAGTTTGCTCTAATGGAAGACTTTCAAGCTCTAACAAATGATAAAAGCAAGCTCATCAAGAAGAGCAAATGGAGCGAGGAACAAATCAAGAGAAGTGAGGCCAATGACTAAGTGACCAAATTGTTGGTCAATTTATTACCAAACAATATCTTGAGCAAGATAGGAGAATTTGAGGATGCCAAGGAGCTTTAGAGCTGTAACGCCCGAAAAATTCTCAAATTTATTTTAGAAATATTCTATTATTTTTCTGGAATTTTAGAATATTTTTATGGAATTTTTGGAGTAGCAGAAGTAGCAAAAATAAATGAGGACGTAAAATAGCTTAGCGGGGTTTGAACCCGAGACCTATGGACTCTATGACATATAGGGTGATGCTAGTAACCAAGGGGCCCCAGCAGGGGTGTGCTGAAAGAAGAGGGGAACAATTCTATTTAAGGTTTAGTTGGGTGGTATTAACAACTTAATATAAATAGGAAATTAAGATAGGAGTTATTATTTTTCCAAACGACAATTCTTTCTCCCTCAAACCCTCACACGCCGCCCCCTCTTCCTCCTCATCCTCTCGGTGCACAAGCCCAAGGGACCTAGGGTTCCATCCCTAGGATCGTAGGAGCACTTTCCGACGACAATTCTAGCACGAAGAAGTTCCTCTCCGCGAGAAGAAAGCGTAGACGCAAGAAGATCGTCGAAACGATCATCTTCTCCGGAAATCTAGCGATCGGATTGTAAGAAAAACTAGCGCAGGATGTAAGTAACCCCTCACTTGCAGTATAAGTAGTTAATTGTATGTTTTTATGCCCTTAGTTCACTTTTATGACCTTAGTTTAGTCATATGCAGAATTAGAGCACACCAAGTGCTCGATAAAATGCCTAGAATAGTTAAATGTTACGGTAAGCATTTTAATAGCTCAGTTAAATGCCCTAGATGCATTTTAATTAGCATATATAGCCTTGCTTCAGTGATATGGGACTACGGTCCAATGGGTGGGCTCCCATAGTCGCCTCTAGGTTCAGATAACCTAGCTCTAGGTTCAGATAACCTAGTAAAAAGCAAGATAAGATAAATCAGTTATAAACAGTATTTTACTTTGATCAGTGGCACTGTGCTGGACCTCAGTGTCCTTGGGTTGGGCTCCCATAGTCATCCCTAGGTTTAGATAACCTAGTAACCCTACTAGATTCGGGACTTGCTACCTCGGGCCTAGTTAGAGATGCGCGCATAGCAAGTACAGTTGCTAGGTCCATCAGCAGCATGTTTATTATTTTTATCTACTTACGAAAATAGTTTTCAAACTTCACAAAATAGATAAGTGAATTCAGCTTAGTTTTAGTGTAGTTCTCTATTGATATAGTAGATAGCTCTATGGTTAGTTCTTGATTGCCATGATTTATATGCTCATGTGCCATGTTTAGCATTTCTAGTATGATTCTCAGCTTGCATATCAGCATAGCATCTTTTAAAAAGCATGATTTCTGCAGATAAAGGAAAGGAAAAGTTATAGCAAAGGAAGGCGACAAGGAGGTGCGGATGGATGTGTGATGCTTGGACTATAGAAGCCTTGGGACCTAGCATAAGAATTTATTAAGATTGTCATTTATTAAGAATGTATTAGATGAGTCATTTAGTCTTCCGCTGCTAGTTAATTGTAAGTTTTGAGTTCTCCGAGAGTTTTAGGAATTACTATCAACATGTGAATAAGGATAGTTAAGTAAAGTTAGTAGTCTAGTAGCGCTCCGCCCTCACAGTCCAGTAGCGAGGAGGGTGGGGTGTTACACGGTCTCTATCGTAGCCACTTGTATATAGAGATTTATACACACCTCATACCCACCTTCTTACCCACTTTTGGTGGCCAGCCAAGCTAGCTTGGAACCCAAGCTAGGGTCGGCCAAGACCCAAAGGTTGAGCCAAGTTGGTGGCCGGCCAAAGCTTGGGTCCCAAGCTTAGGTGGTCGGCCACTAGAAAATTAAAAGGAATTTTTATTAAAATTATTTCTTATGTGGATATCATGGTTTTAAAAGAGAGTTTAAAATTTAAATCTTTCCTTTTATAACTTTCTACAAAAGATTAAGAAAAGATTTGAAATCTTTCCTTATTTGTAGATTGAAAGGAGATTTTAATTTTGAGAAAACTTTCCTTTTTTAACCATGTTCATGTTTTAAAAGAGAGTTTAAAAATTAAATATTCTCTTTTATTAGTTTCTACAAAAGATTAAGAAAAGATTTGATATCTTTCCTTATTTGTAGATTGAAGAGATATTTTAATTTTTAGAGATAACTTCCCTTTTGGAAATCATCCACATGTTTAAAAGAAAGATTTTAATTTATAAAATTTCCTTTTTATTATCCACCATGAAAGGAAAAATTATTAGAAAAATTTTTATAAATTTCTGGAGACAAATTAGGAAGTTTTAATTAATTAAAACTCTCCTTGTTTATAGCTTGTGGTGGTCGGCCATTATTATTAAGAGAAGAAAATTGTTTTTTAATTAAAATAATTTTTATTTTTCATGGAAAAAGAATTAAGGAAGTTTTTATTTAAATTTCCTTATTTGCCAATACCAAGGATTATAAAAGAGGGGGTAGATGTGCCTTCATGGCTAACGACTCTATTCTATTCTTCCTCTCTTTTCCTCCTTGGTGGTCGGCCCTAGCTTCTCCCTCTTCTCTTCTTCTTGTGGCCGGCAGCAACCCCTCTTGGAGCTCTTGATGGTGGCCGGTTCTAGCTAGGAGAAGAAGGAGAGAAAGGAGTTTTTGTTTCTAGCATCCCTTGGAGCTTGATGGTGGTGGTCGAACCTCACATCTCTTGGAGTTTATGTGGTGGCCGAATCTAGCTTGGAGAAGAAGGAGCTTGGTGGTTCTCGTCTCGGAAGATCGTTGCCCACACAACGTCCAAGATAAGAAGAGGAATACAGTAGAAGATCAAGAGGTTATTTTTGCTTACAAAGAAAGGTATAACTAGTAATTGTTTTCCGTATCATACTAGTTTTCTTTGTATAGTTATTTATGGAAATATCAAATACAAAAGGCATATGATTCTAGAGTTTTCGAAATAGTTTTTTTTTTGAGTTTGTGTTTTCTTCTTTTTCGAATTTGTGATTCGATTGTTCTTTTTGGTTAACCTAGAGTTATTTAAGGAAATAAATATTAGCTTTCCTTAAAAGGCTTTGCCTAGGTGGTGGTGGTTGATCCCATATCCAAGAAGGTCATGTGTCTCGCCATGCAGTCCTGGAAGCCAATTTTGGAAATTAATATTTATAGAATTAATAACTTAGGTAGATTTGAATCAATAGTGTTAAGTTCCTCTTGCTATTCAAATCTAAACCATTAAGAACAGATAAGTTAAATTTGGAATCAATGATGTTAAGTTCCGTCTGCGATTCCTAATTTAACTTCTAAAGAACACAATAGGTTATTTAAGGAAAGGGTCGACACTTGTACAAAAAAAAATTGTACAGTGGAACCGGTACGTTTTTCCTAGGACTAACCAACAGGTTTAAGTTAGGAAACCTTCATTTCCCAAAGGAGACTCCCCTCTTGGAAAGGCTATGAGATTAGCCTAACTTAAACGTATTGTCAAACATCAAAAAGGAGGAGATTGTTGGTACAATTTCCCTAGGTCAAGGTTCACCAATTTGATTGAGCTTGAGTTGGCTCAAGCATAAGTCTTGATGTTTGACAACATAGGCAAATTGTGGGTGCCATTATCCATTTGAGAAGATTGGTCAAGGTTTGACTAATTTGATGTGAAGAAGAGTCAAGTAGGTCAAGATTGACCGGATACTTGATAGGGAAGTTCTAACTAGAAGTTGGGCAAGTGCAAGTCCAACGGGAAGGTTGGAAGAAGAAGAAAATCCAAGTGGGTCAGTGTTGACCGGATACTTGGTGTAGAAAGTTCTTGTGAGTGAAGCCAGGTGAAGTCCTAGTGAGTGAAGATAAGCAGATGAGAAGTCCTGGTGAGTGAAGATAGGCAGATGAAAAGTCCTGGTGAGTGAAGCTAGGTGAAAGTCCTAGTGAGTGAAGCTAGGCAGATGAGAAGTCCTTATGAGTGAAACCAGACAATTGGAAAATCCTAGTGAGTGAAACTAGGCAGTTGGGAAATCCTGATGAGTGAAGCTAGGTGAAAAACCATAGTGAGTGAAGCTAGGTAGAAAGAAAATCTCGGTGAGTGAAGTTAAGTGAAAGTCCTAGTGAGTGAAACTAGGTGAAAGTCCTAGTGAGTAAATCTAGGTGAAAGACCTAGTGAGTGAAGCCAGACATATGAAAATCTAGATAGGTCAATGTTGACCAGACACCTGGTGATTGGAAGTCCAAGTAAGTTAAAGGATTTACCAAATACTTGGTACAAGGAGAAAAGTCCAAGTGGGTCAAAAGATTGGCCGGACACTTAGTGAAGAAGTCCTAGCAGGTCAATGTTGACCAGATGTTAGGCTAAGAGGAGTTCCAATGAGTTAAGGTTGACTGGATGTTGGGTAAAGGAACCCGAGACTTCGATTGGGAAGTTAGTGTTTGGTAATTGACTAGGTTAGTCGATTACCATACCTTAAGCGACTAAGGTGATCGCTTAAGCTTGGAATTATGCAAAAGGCCTCCTAATCGATTAGTGTAATTGATTAGGATATTGTAATTAATTAGGGTAATCGCTTACGATGCCTTCTGCATTAAACATAAGGATTTGTTCGAAGCTTAAGCTATCAGGGTGATCGCTTAAGCTGGATTTCACAAAAGGCACAAAGAGTTTGGTAAACGATTAAGTAGGAATGCTTAATCGCTTACAGGGTTTCTCACGATTGAATAGAGGGTTGTTGAATCGATCTGGCCAATCGATTCAGCAATGCCTAATCGACTAGGGAAGTCGATTAAGGTTGAAAAAGTAGTTGTTGTGCGCCTGATAAAAGGGTTTTCGACGCACTATTTCATTAAGACTCCCGTTCCATCTTCTCCCACTCCTTTATCGAACTCAGAGATCTTTACCGTCGGTTCTTGAATCTTCTTGGAGACAAGTGTTGTTTCACTTTTAAGGTCAAGAGACGTTCCAAATAAGAAGAAGAAGCAAGCTAGGGTTTTATGTTGTAAATCTCGTAAGATTTCATTTGTCTAGTTTTTCTTTTCTTCTTATTGTATTAAGAGCTTGTACGAGGCTTCTCCACCTCTGGATTGTTTCTGAGAAGGAGTGTTTCATAGTGGAGAGTGTGCTCGAGCATGGATCATTGGATTAGTCACTTCTTTTTTAGGTGGATACCAAGTAAATCATATTGTTAGCATTGGAGGAGCTTGACTTTGATTCTATCCGTTGCAAATCATCATCATCGAAGCGCGACAAGCTATTTATCCCCCCCCCCCCCTCTAGCTCTGAAGTGTCCCAACAGGTTCTAGTGAGAGTGGTCCATCTGAAGGTGGGGAGGCTCTCTCTCCTCGTAGGAGTGGTCGGGGAAATATACCTCGTCGTCAATTCCTGATTGAAAATGAGATTCTTATTGTGACTCCAGAGGATGATGATGAACCAAGGACCTTTGGAGAGGCTCTCGAAGGTTCTAAAAAGGTCCAATGGTTAATGGCTATGCAAGAAGAAATGGAATCAATGAAAGTCAACAAGGTCTAGGACTTAGTTGACTTACTTGAGGGTAGAAAGGTCAATGGGAACAAGTGGATTCTCAAAATCAAGATAAAGACCGATGGATCGATCCAGAGATATAATACTCATCTGGTAGCCAAGGGTTACATACAAATAAAGGACATTAACTATGAGGAGACTTTCTCTCCAATAGTCAAGTTTACATCGATCTGTTTACTTTTAGCGATCGTCGTCAATTTAGATCTAGAGTTACACCAGATAGACGTTAAGACCACTTTCCTTAATGGAAGTTTGGATGAGGAGATTTACATGGAACAACCCTCTGGGTTCGTTTTAGTATGTCAAGAAGATAAGGTTTGTCAACTTCAAAAGTCGATATATGGCCTAAAGTATCATCCAAGTGGTGATACCTAAGATTTCATGAGGAGGTAATATCTTATGATTTTACAATGGTTGAGGAGGACCATTGTGTCTATTTAAAAAGATTGGATGGCTCTTTTGTGATTCTGTCATTATATGTGGATGATATAATATTGGCTGGGAACAATATTGAGTATCTTATAACTATTAAAACATGGCTGCCATGTAACTTCGACATGAAAGACATGGGTGAAACTGAGTTCATCCTTGGAGTAAAGATCCAGAGGGATCACTTGAGAAGAGTGTTGGCTTTTTCACAAGAGACTTACAGTAAGAAAATTGTCTAGCACTTTAGGATGAGTGGTAATCTCATTGATACTCTAAGCGCTAAAGGTGAAGGTCTGAGCTTGGATATGTGTCCTAAAACTCAAGTAGAAATAAGAAAAATGAGTAAAGTACATTCCAGTGCGGTAAAAAGGCTAATATACGCAATGTTATGTAAACGACTGGATATATGTTATGCAGTCAGTTTGGTATGTAGATATCAAGCAAATCCTGGAAAAGCTCATTGGAGAGCAGTGAAGAGGATTTTTCGATATCTAAAAGGAACTGCAAACTTCTCTTTGTGTTATGGAGGAGGTGATTTGTGACTTGTGGAATACTCAAACGCCGATTCGGGAGGCAATTTGGATAAATGCAAATCCACATCAGGTTTTACTTTCTTGCTCAATGACAAAGTCATTTGTTGGAGTAGTAAGAAGCAAACATGTGTTGCTCTATCTACAATGGAGGCTAAGTTATGTCTTTCTCATTAGCAGTTCAAGAGAGTGTTTGACTTTGAAGACTACTAGATGACTTAGGGATTACAGTGGATAGTGGGAGGCCAGTAATGATTTATTGTGATAATCAAGTCGTTATCGCTTACACTCGAGACCCTAAGTTTCATAGTAGAACCAAACACATAAATACCATATATCATTATGTGAGAAACATCATTGAGAAAAATGAAGTGACTATCAAGTACATTTCAACACATAGTATGGTTACCGACCCTTTAATCAAACATATTAGTAGAGACTCTTTTATGGGACATAGAGACTCATTGGGTTTGTGTTCTTTATAACATGTCTTAGTTTGTATTGACTTGACTATAATGATGCTTAATGGTATATATAATTTCTTGTGCATTGATTGGTCACACTTATATATATAATGTCCTTGTAATGCACTTGTTATATATATGTTCTGTGGTATAATAGATATTTCAGGCAGACAAGGTCATTTATCTATGTAGAGATTAAAACATATTAGTGAATATAAAATCGAACGTCATTTGGGGATTACTTTCGATGGGAAAGTAGCTCGACGGATGTATTAAGTCTTGGATCTAAGATACAGCGAGATTTTGTATCTTATGATACAATGATGACTGCTCAATCATCATAACAGGTGCAATAAGTAGTTTTTGTATGCAGTTGTACTCTCAAGTTGCACAACATTCAACCCTGTATGGAAGCCTAGTATGGTGATATGATGGGTCACATAAGTTAAATGCCCTTGTGTGCAAGTGGGAGATGTAAGTAACCTATGTCCACTATAGAGCATTGATACATGTAAATAACCTATATGCCCACTATGAGGGCATTGATACATGTAAGTAACTTATGACTACTATGGGACATTGATACATGTAAGTAATCTATGCCCACTACGAGGCATTAATATAAGTAATCTATGCCCACTATAGGACATTAATACAAAGGTAAGTAACTCCCTAATGTAAGTAACCTCATATTCTTATCTTGTCCTATAAATACATACTTCATGTTTGAAGTATGTAGGAAAGAAAGAAAAGGGAAGGGGGTCTAAGAAAGAAGAAAGCGATAGTCTCTATCTTGTTGAAAAGAACAAAAGAAGACTATCATCACACATATCACTAGGTTAATGATTGAAACGTTGTGACATAATGTTGATAGTTCGAGATACGTAACTATCATCTCAATTTCGAGCAGTTCATGGTTAGAGTTTACAACAATTTCAAAGGTTTACAGTGTCGCCGATTGGTACATCACCAACCAAGGTATAAAATTTAATTTCCGTAAAGTAGAAGTAAATTATATATTTTACTTTTATAAATATTCAACATATTTCTAAATATTGAAGGATCGAATCTTACTTTCGATGAATTAACAGATGAATTTCTTTTTAATGACTGATTGACTAAAGAATGTTGGATTAAAGTACTTTTTAATTTATCATGGTGGAAGTTGGGAAACTGAACAATCAGTGTAAATTAAAAAATATCGGAAAATAATGATAAATTATCTAAAATTGCTAATAATCTATTTAAATGATGCTAAATTTAAGGGGAATTATATCTTATTTTATTTTTTTTATCTGTAAAAAATAATAAAAGATTCTATTCTATAAGAATAATGGTATAATTTCTTATAAATTTAATATTATTTAACTAAAATCTAGTATATGTTAAATAAAAATTATATTCGTACTCAATTTTCAATAGAAAATATATTAAATTTTAATTTAAATATCCTTAATTTATGAACAATTATATTTTATTTTTTATTTTTTTATTAGAAAACTATGAGAAAAGTTAGGTATTGCGTTAGGGATGTAATCGAGCCGAGTCGAGCCGAACCCTTGAATGTTTGAGCTTGACTCGTTTATAATCGAGCCGAATTCGAACTTTATTTAATGAATATATTCATGACTCACGAGCTTATTCGAGTTTTTATCGAACATAAACAAGCTGAATAAGTATAAATTATAAATTTAAATATTCATTAAAAATTAAATTATATATTTAGAAAAAATTATAATATTTTTATCAAAATTTATAATTTTATTCTAATAAATAAATTTAATATATTTGTCTATATTTTTCATAAATAAAATGTAAAATTTATAAATTTAATATCAAAATTATTATTTTTTGAATTTAAAAATTGATTCATGAGCTCAACGAACGTGTTCACGAGTTAACGAGCCGACACTACAAAAAATAAAGGATTTCGGGACAAAATTGGGGACGAATTTTGAAAAAAAAATTCGTTGCAAAAATTTTTGCGACAAAATTTGGGACGAAATTTTTTTCGTCCCAAAATGGTTGATGCCAACTTTTGGAACGAATTATGGATTGTTGCAAATTTAGGGACGAATTTGGCGACGGAAAAAATTTTCGTCCCCAAATTCGTTGCAAAAAAGTATAGAAATTTGCAACGAAAACTGTTTTTGTTGCAAACCTAGGAACAAATTTAGGGACGAATTTACATAAATTATTCGCCAAAATTGTCTTGATTTTTGCAACAAATTTGGGGACGAATTCGGTGACAAATTATATTTTGTTGCCAAGTTTGTCCCTAATATTGCAACGAATTTGGGGACAAATTCGGTGACAAAATTATTTTTGTTGCCATCTTTGTTCCTAATTTTGCAACGAATAATAAATTTGTTGCAAAACTGGCAACGAATTTTGCAACAAAAACTTGCCAAGTTCATTGCACACCAGATAAATTTTCGTCCCAGAATTCGTCCCAAATTCTGGGACGAAATTTGTGGATTCGTCCCAAAATTCGGCCCAGAATCTGGGACGAATTTTGGGACGAATCCACAATTCGTCCCAGATTCTGGGACGAAATTTGGGACGAATTTTGTGGATTCGTCCCAAAATTCGTCCCAAAATCTGGAACGAATTTTGGGACGAAAATAATTTTGTCCCAAATTACGATAGAATTGGGACAAATAATTTTCGTTGCCAAATTCGTCCCTATTTCAAATAATTTTTTCCAGCTTCAATCTCTTTCTGCAATACAATCCAAATACATACAAACCAAATTCAAATAACAAATAATATGCATTCAACACATCCTAATTTAACATTCAACACATACAAATTTAACATTCAACACATCGATCAACTCATAATTCAAGAAGTATAAAGTTTACAGCAAAGTTTACAATATCCATCTTGTTCAAGCTACTAGAAAATATGATACAAAGTTCAACAACCCAATGTTTTATAAATCCATCATCCAACCAACAACACTAAGAATACATATAGTCATCTTCATGAGCCACAAAATCGTTGATCCCCATCAAATCTCTTTTGCCTACATAACAACAAACAAATAAACTAGATCATGTCTAACAAGAAAGATTGTAAATATTATACGATATGACCATGTAAAAAGAATAATTGGAAACAAAACATAAATATGAAATTCCTTAAACATTCTAATAAAAGCCCTAAATATAATAAAAGTCATATTTACCAACGATATGAATCATCTATGTCATAACAACGGTAAAGAAAATTATAAGAATTATTTTGAAGCTAAGTACATGTATCGTAACTACGATACAACCTAATATAATTGACACATCATATAGAGAAAAAGAGAGAGATATTGTGAAGTATGATATTAGGGTTTAAATTTTCTCACTTAGTTAACTTTATTTTTCATTTTAATTTGCTGAATTTATAGGTTTGTCTTTGGTTGATATTTAATGTAAACTAAAGGATGTTTAAAATAATTATTCATTTCATTGTGTTAACTAGTTGACAATTTCATATGAATAACTTTAGCACATTTTTAACAACTCTTTACAAAATATTAAGGTAGGAGGATGCATCGTTATCTAGTAAAGAATTTTAGAATAGTGTAATGTAATTCTAGATGAAATATAAAACTTTTATGTATCTATATAGTTTTGAAACTATACATAGATCAAATTCAGAACTTTTATGCATCATTATCATTGAAGACAAAACAAGAAAGAGTAACTTATCAAAAAGAATGAACACAATTAAACAACTATTTAAAGTTAATTTTAACATAATTATTTAAAGTTAACTTTATATAATTAAACAACTATAACATAATTATTTAAAGCTAACTTTATATATAGATCAGTCAATGCATATTAAAGAACTTAGGAATACAGAAAAGAGGTGAACAAATACAATTGTCTTCAACTACACCGAGATCGGACCAACTTGAGACCTGCACAAACAACATTATCAAATCAGGAAAAAAATAAAGTCAGAGTATTAGAGACTTCATTCATATTGCCTAATTATGCTTTAATTTTGTTATTGGTACACAACTAAGAATCATATAGATTAGTCTACGTCAAAGATAAGTCATCTCATACATTGACAGTGGAACAGTGCAAGAAGACAACAGACTTAACCTACAAATGGCAGAGTTGAAAAGTTAAAAAACCATTGATTAATGTGTAAAGCAGTAAACATAAGAAAAAAAAATCATCATACATTATTAAAATTATCAAAAATCATCACCGCCATCATCGTTATCATCGTAGGCATCATCATCGTCATCATTGGGAGGATTCTGACATTGAGCGGAGCTCAACTGAAGGTGTTGCATAATAAATTCTTGTTGTCGGCGCATTTCTCTAATATCTTTCTCCAAATTAGCCCGTTCTAGGTCTCTTTGCACCCTTTCTTGGTCTCTTTGTGAAATTATTTCCTTCAGATGACTAACCTCATCAGTCAAGGTATTTACTTGGGTCGTAAGTGCTGATGTGGAGGAAGAAGTTCCAACTAATCTTTGGGTTCTACTCAAGGAACCCATCCCCAATATCCTTCCCCCTTTTGGTCCTCCACTGGCCTCTAACCATAAACTCAAATTATTGCCAACAGACTCCTCAGACCCCTGACTATCGATGCCAGCTTGTGAGCATGTTTGAGCTAGCTCGAGTTGATCATATTTTTCCTGTTTTGTAAAACACATACGATATTGATTAGATATAATAGAAACACATATAATATTAAGACAATAATGGTAGGTAAATAATTAAATTTAAACCATATATTAAGGTAAAATAAAAATTAATTCCAACCTTGACTGCTTTTGCTCTCGCCCCACTCCATGTGTTATCTTTTTTTTAAAAGTGCGAGTGAAAGCATCAATGAAAGAAGGCTCCTTCCCTGTCTCCTTGGTCTAAAAACATTATTTCAAATAACGAAATAATTTGATATATATTAAAAATTTGTGAAAGAGTGAAACTATTACCATTCTCCGTCTATGCTCATCTATGTTAATGGAGCCTCCCGCATATATAGCACTTGAGTCACCAGAATTGTGAGATTGATTCATTCTATTCAGGTCACTCCTTTGTTTACTTTCCTCCGTTGCCCAAAATAGAGTGATCCTCTCCCAATTTTCTTCAGTGATGAAGTTTGGTTTTCCCACGACTCTTTGCGTGACTTAATACATGTCTAATGTGATCGCCACATTTCTTTTTAAATATTCTTCGTATCTCCATTTCGTCATTCGGGTCCCAATTATTTAAGCGCTGAAATAGAAATTTATTTTATTATATAATCACTGTAAAATTGAAGTAAAGTTAAGAAAATTTACTTTGAACTCGCTCCACCAAAGTTGTTTTGTGGCTGGTGGAGTGCTTGAATATGTCAAAGAATCCCCTCCCCAATGGTTGTTCACGATCCTATTTATTTCTCGAACAACTTGTACCGGATTTTCAAAGCTGCATTAAATTACAAAATAATGATATTATATAATTAAGATAGATCTAACAAATAAAATATTTTATAGTACTTACGAATCACCGATGGGGACTAAAGGGGCTCTATCATTCCTAAACTCAGCAAATGAATTTCTTGCTGAGTCAGGAGGATCTGAGTGGACAGGTAACTGTTCTGGGTAAGGTACTTGTGGCGGCGAATATGAAACCGGTGCAGAAGGTACATGAGAAGGGCCCGGCTGATGAAGGGGTGGCATAGGTACACTGGCAGGAGAATATGATGCCGGTGGAGAAGACACATGGGATGGGCCTGCTTGAGTAGGGGGTGGATTAGGTTCACTGGCAGGTGATGGATGTGTCTGGTCCTGTGGTCGCCGTCTACGTCCACCACGTCGAAATATATGCTGGAAATTTCAACAATTTAATAAAGTTAATTACAGATCTAATACATAACAAAGGATAATTAAAAACTTACCATTTTTATGTAAAGATTATGGAAAAGGATGGAGGGGAAATTTATGAAATGTGACCTCTGATGACCTGTAGGAATAAATACAATGTGTTAACAGATAAAGTAAATCAAATTATAAAAGAGACAGTATATACAATAAAATATGGGAAATTTCTTTAAATAAGCTAACAAAACTTACCCATCATCAAAAATCAAAGTCATCATTGTCATTATCATCCTCATCCTCCTCTTCCTCTTCCTCTTCCTCCTCCTCTTCCTCTTCCTCTTCCTCTTCCTCCTCCTCCTCCTCCTCCTCCTCCTCCTCCTCATCATCATCATCATCAATTTCACTTCTATCTACGTTGATTACTACACCGTTGGGATCTCGTAAAGTTGGAATAATATATTCCTCAGTCTGAAAGGTGTTTGAAACTTCCTCTTGTTGATATGCAATGTTTTCCCAACGTGCCTCAATTTTTTTTCGTGCTTTAGTTTTACAAACAGCCCACCAATCAATCTTATCGCGTTTCAAACTCGGATATGAAGAATAGAATACTTGAATTGCTTGTTGTGCCAACACAAATGGTTCATATCTCTTATAAAATCTCTTATGATTTATTTCAACTAAATTATAATGTGGATGCACTTTCATCCCTCTAACAGGGTCAAACCAGCGACACATAAATAATATAACTTGCATTTGTGGTTCTGGGTATTCTACTTCTATAATTTCATCCAACAAACCATAAAAATCATTACTTGGACCTCCTTCATTGGATGACGATACGCACACCCCACTATTCATGGTATTCTTGCCCATTCCATAGTCTTGAGTATGAAAATTATATCCATTTATGAAATATGCTGGCCAAGTGCGTACGCATGAATTTGGACCCCATGACAGATGGATTAACCATTCTTGCTCCAGGTGCGCTTGATTAGCATCAACCTAAGGTCAAAACACAAATTGTTAAAAGTATGCATATGCATCAACAAAATATAGATTTTTTACTTACATATGATTTGAACCATGCAGCAAATTCTTCTTCACAAAATCGATCGAACTCTTGTATCGATAATTCAGAATATAAGTTGGTAAATATCCTACTCAAAAAAACATATTGTTACACAAATAATTGAAAAAATAAAAAAATAAAAATATATACTTACTCGTAATATGATGATACTTCTGGACAATTTAGTAACATATATGTTTGGGATGCCCGCCATTCTTTACCAATTAAGTATCTTTGTTTACATGGTCCACTTGGTCGACCAAGGTAGTTAAAAATTGAAAATGAGGTAACATTTGGATCAATAGGACCCTCATCATTTCTGCCCGCTCTTCGCCTTTTGCATTGAACATGAGGTTCAAAATAATATGATGCAAAAGTGGTGACTTCCTCCACAATGTATGCATTAACAATAGAGGCTTCAACTCGTGCTTTATTTTTCACCTTTTTCTTCAAATGATATAAGAATCTGTTGAAGATATATAAAATTATATTAAATATATATATATATATAAATAATCCAGGAGTAGAAATATTTTTTTTCATTCAAACATTCGAATTATACAAATAACACACTCTACCTTTCAAATGGATACATCCACCGAAAATGAACGGGTCCTCCAACTTTGGCCTCATATGGCAAGTGAACCAAAAGATGCTCCATGGAGTCAAAAAAAGAGGGTGGAAATATTCTTTCCAAATTGCACAAAATGATTGGAATATCTCTCTCTAATTTCTCCATGTGTGAACGTTTCAAAACTGTTGAGCAAATATCATGTAGGAAAATACTTAACTCCGTAATCGCTCCCCATACAAATTGTGGTAAGAGTTCCTTAAAAGCAATAGGAATCAGTCTTTGCATTATGATATGACAATCATGACTTTTCATACCAATTAACTTCCATTCTTTCATATCAACACATCTTCCAAGATTAGAGACATACCCATCTGGAAATTTCAAAGATTTCAACCATTCACATAGGACACGTCTTTAATCCTTATTTAATGTATAAATTGCCTTTGGCTTTGGTCCTCTACTATTTTCATCGACATCAAGAGTGGGTCTTTTACATATGAGTCGCATATCTTTTCTTGCATTGAGATTGTCTTTTGTTTTTCCGGTGATATCCATCACAGTATTTATCAGATTATCAAAAACATTCTTCTCAATATGCATTACATCAAGATTATGATGTATCAAATGACTAAACTAATACGGTAAATCCCAAAATATACTTCGTTTAGTCCATTTATATGTACTCCCATATTCATAATTTGTACCATATGGTTGTTCAATAACAGAGGGAAAGTGATGCACTCTGTACCAAATATCTTGACCAGTCAATCTCAATGGTGGAAGTGTTCTTTCGATCCTATTTTTAGTGAATTCATCTTTATTCTTTCTGAACTTATGATTTGTTGGTAAGAATTGCCTATGACAATCAAAATAACTTGGTTTCTTTCCGTGTTTCAATCTGAATGACTTTGATCTCTCCATACATATTGGGCATCCCAAGATCCCAGCAGTACTCCAACCTGATAGCATACCATAAGCTGGAAAGTCATTTATGGTCCAAAGAAGAGCAGCCTTCAGTATAAACATCTGGTTAGAATGAACATCGTATGTAGGAACACCTTCATCCCATAGTTGTTTAAGTTCTGCTATCAGATGTTGCATATAAATATCTATTAATTTTTTTGGATTTTGCGGACCTGATACAACCAATGTTAAAAACATATAAGGTGTTTTCATGCACATTCCAGGCGAAAGATTATACGACGTTAAAATAACTGGCCAACAAGAATAATTTCTTCCTGATTTACCAAACGGAGCAAATCCATCAGCACATAGATATAATCTAATATTTCTAGTCTCCTTTGCAAAATCTGGATATGTTCTATCAAAATTTTTCCAAACATCTGCATCTGATGGATGACACATTAAACCCTCTTCTGTTTGATGAGTTGCATGCCAAGTCATGTGTTCCGCAGTTGCCTTTGATGCATACAATCTTTGTAATCTAGGAGTTAAAGGTAAATAAAACAACTGGCTGTGTGCTTTACGTCGTTGTTGACTCCTGGTTGTCTTATACCTATCTTGATTACAGAATTTACAAACCTCTACTTCTGCATCATCTCCCCAATATAACATACAACCATCTCTGCAAACATCAATTCTTTCAACTGGAAGACCTAAATCTTTCACCAGTTTTTTCATACTGTAAAAATCAAGAGGCAAACTGTGATCACGTGGCAATGTATCGTCAAACGCTTGAACAACATCATTAAAACAATCTTGCGACATATTATGATCTGCCTTTATATTTAATAATCTGGATGTGAGAGATAATTTAGTCTGACTGTCACAACCGGAATATAATGGTTCATTTGTAGCACCCAATACTTCTTGAAATTTGTAATATATTTCATCCAGACCTGGTACATCAGGCTCCTCCAACGGCAATGTATTAGTGGCAAACATTTGTTCACTTGTTGGAGGAAAACTAGAACTTGCACCAAGCGTCTCGGGAATATAATTCTGACAACTTGCATCAATTACCATCCTCTGATATGGATTGAATTGTTCATAATAACTCTGATCCCCACTAGCAGAGGCTTGAAAATTCCGTCCATAATCCTCATCAGATATGAACGGTTCGCCATGACTTGTCCAATTATAATAATTCGGAGTAAAACCAAATCTACAAAGATGTTCTTCAACTTTATCGGTGGGTAAAAATTTTCCATTGTGACATTTTCTACACGCGCACCTTATCTTCTTGCCATCCATATACATAACTTGAGTAGATGCAAAATTTAAAAATTGCCTCAGTCCAGTGATAAACTCAGGAGTTAACCCCTGACGATTAGGCAAATTTTTGTTATACATCCAACTTCGCTCATTCTGCATTTTACCTGAATTCAACTGTTTAGTTAAACATTATTAAAAGTTACTATACATAAATCTTATCATTGAAGACAAAACAAAAAACAACAGCTAATTAAAAAGACGGAACGCAATTAATCAACTATAATAAAATTATTTAAAGCTAACTTTATATACAAAGTAAATGCATAATAACGAACTTAAGAATACCGAAAAGAAGTCAACAAATACAGGTCTTCAACTACACTGAGATCACGCCAAAATGAGACCTGCACAAAAGAACATTATCAATTCAGACAGTAATTTTTGAATATTAACTTAAACAATCGATAAATGGCCTCGCGGTCGATGACTTTGGAGTGGGGGAACGGGATGGGGTTCGAGGGGGAAGTGATGACGAAGGAGGGGGCGGTGCAGGCTCTGGAGGCGCTGATGAGAGGGGAGAAAGGGAGGCAACTGAAGGCGCGAGCGAAGGAGCTCAAGGACGCGGCCATGGCGGCGGCGGCGCCCGGCGGTAGCTCCCACAGTAATGGCGAGGCCATGCTCCAGTTGATGCTCGGCAGTCAGCTGCCTTGCGGCCAGGCGCAGGCCTGCGTTAACGGCAGCGGGCCCTGGCCAGGCCTGCTATGCCGGTAACCCTTCCTGGACTGCTGGCGCCGGCCGCCTTGCCGCGGCGACCTGCGAGCGAGCACGCCAGGCGCAGGCCGTTTTGCTTACCAAACGAAAACCTTCCACCGCCGATCATCGTAGATCACGCCGTCGTCGGTCGGAGATGTGGCCGAAACCTGGAAATCGCAGATGGGAAGAAGGGGGAACAGGGGAGAGAGAGGAAAGAAAAGAGAGAAGGGAAAAAGAATCGGGTTGGGAATTAGATCTAGGGTTTTTAGGAACAAATATTTTTTGTTCCCAATTTCGTCCCTATATTTGGGACAAATTTCTGGATTCGTCCCAAATTTTGGGACGAATCCAAGATTCGTCCCAAACTTTGGGACGAATCCAGGATTCGTCCCAAAAATTAAATTAATTTAAAATAAATTAAATCAAAGACCGAAAGCTTATATCTTGACCTAGATACATCGGAATTTGGTGAAACAAATTTCTATGCATTCGTATCATTGCCCTGATCATAAATATGTCACCATCCATAATTTTTAATTAATAATTTAATTTATTTAAATTTTTTATACCAAATTAGGTAAAATTAGAATTAAAAATTCCAAAAATAAATATATTTGTTAAAAAATATTTTGATGTATATATTTACGATCAGGACAATGATATGAACGCATAGAAATTTATTTCATCAAATTCCGATGTCTCTAGGTCCGTATATGAGGCGTCCCATTTTATTTTATTTTTTTTAAGATAATTAAATTTTTGGGACGAATCTCTGGATTCGTCCCAAAATTTGGGACGAATCCAGATATTCGTCCCAAACTTTGGGATGAATTCCTAGATTCGTCCCAAATTTTGGGACGAATCCAGGATTCATCCCAAATTTTGGGACGAATCCAGGATTCGTCCCAAAACTTAAATTAATTTAAAATAAATTAAATCAAAGACCGAAAGCTTATATCTTGACCTAGAGACATCGGAATTTGATGAAACAAGTTTCTATGCATTCGTATCGTTGCCCTGATCGTAAATATGTCACCATCCATATTTTTTAATTAATAATTTAATTTATTTAAAATTTTCATACCAAATTAGGTCAAATTGGAATAAAAAATTCCAAAAATAAATATATTTGTGAAAAAAATTTTTATGTATATATTTACGATCAGGACAATGATACAAACACATAGAAATTTGTTTCATCAAATTCCGATGTCTCTAGGTAGATATTTTTTAATACATATATAGGTTGCTATTAACTAAAAAGGTGTTGTGCAGTGAACGGTTGTAAATTAGTGTCTGAAAACTTAAATATGGACCTAGAGACATCGGAATTTGATGAAAAAAGTTTCTATGCATTCGTATCGTTGCCTTGATCGTAAATATGTCACCATCCATATTTTTTAAATATTATTTTAAGTGATTCAAATTTTTAATACCAAATTAGGTCAAATTAGAATTAAAAATTCCAAAAATAAATATATTTGTTAAAAAATATTTTGATGTATATATTTACGATCAGGACATTGATACGAACGCATAGAAATTTATTTCATCAAATTCTGATATCTCTAGGTCCGTATATGAGGCGTCCCATTTTATTTTATTTTTTTTAAGATAATTAAATTTTTGGGACGAATCTCTGGATTTGTCCCAAAACTTAAATTAATTTAAAATAAATTAAATCAAAGACCGAAAGCTTATATCTTGACCTAGAGACATCGGAATTTGATGAAACAAGTTTCTATGCGTTTGTATTGTTGCCCTGATCGTAAATATGTCACCATCCATATTTTTTAATTAATAATTTAATTTATTTAAAATTTTCATACCAAATTAGGTCAAATTGGAATAAAAAATTCCAAAAATAAATATATTTGTGAAAAAAAATTTTTATGTATATATTTACGATCAGGACAATGATACAAACGCATAGAAATTTGTTTCATCAAATTCCGATGTCTCTAGGTAGATATTTTTTAATACATATATAGGTTGCTATTAACTAAAAAGGTGTTGTGCAGTGAACGGTTGTAAATTAGTGTCTGAAAACTTAAATATGGACCTAGAGACATCGGAATTTGATAAAAAAGTTTCTATGCGTTCGTATCGTTGCCTTGATCGTAAATATGTCACCATCCATATTTTTTAAATATTATTTTAAGTGATTCAAATTTTTAATACCAAATTAGGTCAAATTGGAATTAAAAAATTCCAAAAATAAATATATTTGGTAAAAAATATTTTTATGGATATATTTATGATCAGGACAACGATACGAACGCATAGAAATTTATTTCATCAAATTCTGATGTCTCTAGGTCCGTATATGACGCGTCCCATTTTGTTTTTTTTTTTAAGATAATTAAATTTTTGGGACGAATCTCTGGATTCGTCCCAAAATTTGGGACGAATCCAGATATTCGTCCCAAATTTTGGGACGAATCCAGGATTCGTCCCAAAACTTAAATTAATTTAAAATAAATTAAATCAAAGATCGAAAACTTATATCTTTACCTAGAGACATCGGAATTTGATGAAACAAGTTTCTATGCGTTCGTATCATTGGCCTGATCGTAAATATGTCACCATCCATATTTTTTAATTAATAATTTAATTTATTTAAATTTTTCATACCAAATTAGTTCAAATTGGAATAAAAAATTCCAAAAATAAATATATTTGTGAAAAAAAAATTTTATGTATATATTTACGATCAGGACAACGATACAAACGCATAGAAATTTGTTTCATCAAATTCCGATGTCTCTAGGTAGATATTTTTTAATACATATATAGGTTGCTATTAACTAAAAAGGTGTTGTGCAGTGAACGGTTATAAATTAGTGTCTGAAAACTTAAATATGGACCTAGAGACATCGGAATTTGATGAAAAAAGTTTCTATGCGTTCGTATCGTTGCCTTGATCGTAAATATGTCACCATCCATATTTTTTAAATATTATTTTAAGTGATTCAAATTTTTAATACCAAATTAGGTCAAATTGGAATTAAAAAATTCCAAAAATAAATATATTTGGTAAAAAATATTTTTATGGATATATTTATGATCAGGACAATGATACGAACGCATAGAAATTTATTTCATTAAATTCTGATGTCTCTAGGTCCGTATATGATGCGTCCCATTTTGTTTTTTTTTTAAGATAATTAAATTTTTGGGACGAATCTCTGGATTCGTCCCAAAATTTGGGACGAATTCCTGGATTCGTCCCAAATTTTGGGACGAATCCAGGATTCGTCCCAAAACTTGAATTAATTTAAAATAAATTAAATCAAAGACCGAAAGCTTATATCTTGACCTAGAGACATCGGAATTTGATGAAACAAGTTTCTATGCGTTCGTATCATTGCCTTGATCGTAAATATGTCACCATCCATATTTTTTAATTAATAATTTAATTTATTTAAAATTTTCATACCAAATTAGGTCAAATTGGAATAAAAAATTCCAAAAATAAATATATTTGTGAAAAATTTTTTTTATGTATATATTTACGATCAGGACAACGATACAAACGCATAGAAATTTGTTTCATCAAATTCTGATGTCTCTAGGTAGATATTTTTTAATACATATATAGGTTGCTATTAACTAAAAAGGTGTTGTGCAGTGAACGGTTGTAAATTAGTGTCTCAAAACTTAAATATGGACCTAGAGACATCGGAATTTGATGAAAAAAGTTTCTATGCGTTCGTATCGTTGCCTTGATCATAAATATGTCACCATCCATATTTTTTAAATATTATTTTAAGTGATTCAAATTTTTAATACCAAATTAGGTCAAATTGGAATTAAAAAATTCCAAAAATAAATATATTTGGTAAAAAATATTTTTATGGATATATTTACGATCAGGACAATGATACGAACGCATAAAAATTTATTTCATCAAATTCTGATGTCTCTAGGTCCGTATATGACGCGTCCCATTTTGTTTTTTTTTTTTAGATAATTAAATTTTTGGGACGAATCTCTGGATTCGTCCCAAAACTTAAATTAATTTAAAATAAATTAAATCAAAGACCGAAAGCTTATATCTTGACGTAGAGACATCGGAATTTGATGAAACAAGTTTCTATGCGTTCGTATCGTTACCCTGATCGTAAATATGTCACCATCCATATTTTTTAATTAATAATTTAATTTATTTAAAATTTTCATACCAAATTAGGTCAAATTGGAATAAAAAATTCCAAAAATAAATATATTTGTGAAAAAAAAATTTTATGTATATATTTACGATCAGGACAACGATACAAACGCATAAAAATTTGTTTCATCAAATTCCAATGTCTCTAGGTAGATATTTTTTAATACATATATAGGTTGCTATTAACTAAAAAGGTGTTGTGCAGTGAACGGTTGTAAATTAGTGTCTGAAAACTTAAATATGGACCTAGAGACATCGGAATTTGATGAAAAAAGTTTCTATGCGTTCGTATCGTTGCCTTGATCGTAAATATGTCACCATCCATATTTTTTAAATATTATTTTAAGTGATTCAAATTTCTAATACCAAATTAGGTCAAATTGGAATTAAAAAATTCCAAAAATAAATATATTTGGTAAAAAATATTTTTATGGATATATTTACGATCAGGACAACGATACGAACGCATAGAAATTTATTTCATCAAATTCTGATGTCTCTAGGTCCGTATATGACGCGTCCCATTTTGTTTTTTTTTTTAAGATAATTAAATTTTGGGACGAATCCAGGATTCGTCCCAAAACTTAAATTAATTTAAAATAAATTAAATCAAAGACCGAAAGCTTATATCTTGACCTAGAGACATCGGAATTTGATGAAACAAGTTTCTATGCGTTCGTATCATTGCCCTGATCGTAAATATGTCACCATCCATATTTTTTAATTAATAATTTAATTTATTTAAATTTTTCATACCAAATTAGGTCAAATTGGAATAAAAAATTCCAAAAATAAATATATTTGTGAAAAAAAAATTTTATGTATATATTTACGATCAGGACAACGATACAAACGCATAAAAATTTGTTTCATCAAATTCTGATGTCTCTAGGTAGATATTTTTTAATACATATATAGGTTGCTATTAACTAAAAAGGTGTTGTGCAGTGAACGATTGTAAATTAGTGTCTGAAAACTTAAATATGGACCTAGAGACATCGGAATTTGATGAAAAAAGTTTCTATGCGTTCGTATCGTTGCCTTGATCGTAAATATGTCACCATCTATATTTTTTAAATATTATTTTAAGTGATTCAAATTTTTAATATCAAATTAGGTCAAATTAGAATTAAAAAATTCCAAAAATAAATATATTTGGTAAAAAATATTTTTATGGATATATTTACGATCAGGACAATGATACGAACGCATAGAAATTTATTTCATCAAATTCTGATGTCTCTAGGTCCGTATATGACGCGTCCCATTTTGTTTTTTCTTAAGATAATTAAATTTTTGGGACGAATCTCTGGATTCGTCCCAAAATTTGGGACGAATTCCTGGATTCGTCCCAAATTTTGGGACGAATCCAGGATTCGTCCCAAAACTTAAATTAATTTAAAATAAATTAAATCAAAGATCGAAAGCTTATATCTTGACCTAGAGACATCGGAATTTGATGAAACAAGTTTCTATGCGTTCGTATCATTGCCCTGATCGTAAATATGTCACCATCCATATTTTTTAATTAATAATTTAATTTATTTAAAATTTTCATACCAAATTAGGTCAAATTGGAATAAAAAATTCCAAAAATAAATATATTTGTGAAAAAATTTTTTTATGTATATATTTACGATCAGGACAACGATACAAATACATAGAAATTTGTTTCATCAAATTCTGATGTCTCTAGGTAGATATTTTTTAATACATATATAGGTTGCTATTAACTAAAAAGGTGTTGTGCAGTGAACGGTTGTAAATTAGTGTCTGAAAACTTAAATATGGACCTAGAGACATCGGAATTTGATGAAAAAAGTTTCTATGCGTTCGTATCGTTGCCTTGATCGTAAATATGTCACCATCCATATTTTTTAAATATTATTTTAAGTGATTCAAATTTTTAATACCAAATTAGGTCAAATTGGAATTAAAAAATTCCAAAAATAAATATATTTGGTAAAAAATATTTTTATGGATATATTTATGATCAGGACAATGATACGAACGCATAGAAATTTATTTCATCAAATTCTGATGTCTCTAGGTCCGTATATACGCTAATATCGATCGTCCAATTTTGTTTTTTTTTTAATAATTAAATTTTGGGACAAATCTCTGGATTCGTCCCAAATTTTGGGACGAATCCAGAGATTCGTCCCAAAACTTAAATTAATTTAAAATAAATTAAATCAAAGACCGAAAGCTTATATCTTGACCTAGAGACATCGGAATTTGATGAAACAAGTTTCTATGCGTTCGTATCGTTGCCCTGATCGTAAATATGTCACCATCCATATTTTTTAATTAATAATTTAATTTATTTAAAATTTTCATACCAAATTAGGTCAAATTGGAATAAAAAATTCCAAAAATAAATATATTTGTGAAAAAATTTTTTTATGTATATATTTACGATCAGGACAACGATACAAACACATAGAAATTTGTTTCATCAAATTCCGATGTCTCTAGGTAGATATTTTTTAATACATATATAGGTTGCTATTAACTAAAAAGGTGTTGTGCAGTGAACGATTGTAAATTAGTGTCTGAAAACTTAAATATGGACCTAGAGACATCGGAATTTGATGAAAAAAGTTTCTATGTGTTCGTATCGTTGCCTTGATCGTAAATATGTCACCATCCATATTTTTTAAATATTATTTTAAGTGATTCAAATTTTTAATACCAAATTAGGTCAAATTGGAATTAAAAAATTCCAAAAATAAATATATTTGGTAAAAAATATTTTTATGGATATATTTACGATCAGGACAATGATACGAACGCATAGAAATTTATTTCATCAAATTCTGATGTCTCTAGGTCCGTATATGACGTCCCATTTTTTTTTTTAAGATAATTAAATTTTTGGGACGAATCTCTGGATTCGTCCCAAAATTTGGGACGAATCCAGATATTCATCCCAAAATTTGGGACGAATTCCTGGATTCGTCCCAAATTTTGGGACGAATCCAGGATTCTTCCCAAAACTTAAATTAATTTAAAATAAATTAAATCAAAGACCGAAAGCTTATATCTTGACCTAGAGACATCGGAATTTGATGAAACAAGTTTCTATGCATTCGTATCATTGCCCTGATCGTAAATATGTCACCATCCATATTTTTTAATTAATAATTTAATTTATTTAAAATTTTCATACCAAATTAGGTCAAATTGGAATAAAAAATTCCAAAAATAAATATATTTGTGAAAAAAAATTTTTATGTATATATTTATGATCAGGACAACGATACAAACGCATAGAAATTTATTTCATCAAATTCCGATGTCTCTAGGTAGATATTTTTTAATACATATATAGGTTGCTATTAACTAAAAAGGTGTTGTGCATTGAACGGTTGTAAATTAGTGTCTGAAAACTTAAATATGGACCTAGAGACATCGGAATTTGATGAAAAAAGTTTCTATGCGTTCGTATCGTTGCCTTGATCGTAAATATGTCACCATCCATATTTTTTAAATATTATTTTAAGTGATTCAAATTTTTAATACCAAATTAGGTCAAATTGGAATTAAAAAATTCCAAAAATAAATATATTTGTTAAAAAATATTTTTATGGATATATTTACGATCAGGACAACGATAAGAACGCATAGAAATTTATTTCATCAAATTCTGATGTCTCTAGGTCCGTATATGACGCGTCCCATTTTGTTTTTTTTTTAAGATAATTAAATTTTTGGGACGAATCTCTGGATTCGTCCCAAAATTTGGGACGAATCCAGATATTCGTCCCAAACTTTGGGAAATTGATTCGCATTTTGGAGACTAAAGATTCGTCCCAAAACTTAAATTAATTTAAAATAAATTAAATCAAAGACCGAAAGCTTATATCTTGACCTAGAGACATCAGAATTTGATGAAACAAGTTTCTATGCGTTCGTATCGTTGCCCTGATCGTAAATATGTCACCATCCATATTTTTTAATTAATAATTTAATTTATTTAAAATTTTCATACCAAATTAGTTCAAATTGGAATAAAAAATTCCAAAAATAAATATATTTGTGAAAAAAAATTTTTATGTATATATTTACGATCAGGACAACGATACAAACGCATAGAAATTTGTTTCATCAAATTCCAATGTCTCTAGGTAGATATTTTTTAATACATATATTGGTTGCTATTAACTAAAATGGTGTTGTGCAGTGAACGGTTGTAAATTAGTGTCTGAAAACTTAAATATGGACCTAGAGACATCGGAATTTGATGAAAAAAGTTTCTATGCGTTCGTATCGTTGCCTTGATCGTAAATATGTCACCATCCATATTTTTTAAATATTATTTTAAGTGATTCAAATTTTTAATACCAAATTAGGTCAAATTGGAATTAAAAAATTCCAAAAATAAATATATTTGGTAAAAAATATTTTTATGGATATATTTACGATTAGGACAACGATACGAATGCATAGAAATTTATTTCATCAAATTCTGATGTCTCTAGGTCCGTATATGATGCGTCCCATTTTGTTTTTTTTTTTAAGATAATTAAATTTTTGGGACGAATCTCTGGATTCGTCCCAAAATTTGGGACGAATCCAGATATTCGTCCCAAACTTTGGGACGAATTCCAATTTTGGGACGAATCCAGGATTCGTCCCAAAACTTAAATTAATTTAAAATAAATTAAATCAAAGACCGAAAGCTTATATCTTGACCTAGAGACATCGGAATTTGATGAAACAAGTTTCTATGTGTTCGTATCATTGCCCTGATCGTAAATATGTCACCATCCATATTTTTTAATTAATAATTTAATTTATTTAAATTTTTCATACCAAATTAGGTCAAATTGGAATAAAAAATTCCAAAAATAAATATATTTGTGAAAAAAAAATTTTATGTATATATTTACGATCAGGACAACGATACAAACGCATAGAAATTTGTTTCATCAAATTCCGATATCTCTAGGTAGATATTTTTTAATACATATATAGGTTGCTATTAATTAAAAAGGTGTTGTGCAGTGAACGATTGTAAATTAGTGTCTGAAAACTTAAATATGGACCTAGAGACATTGGAATTTGATGAAAAAAGTTTCTATGCGTTCGTATCGTTGCCTTGATCGTAAATATGTCACCATCCATATTTTTTAAATATTATTTTAAGTGATTCAAATTTTTAATACCAAATTAGGTCAAATTAGAATTAAAAAATTTCAAAAATAAATATATTTGGTAAAAAATATTTTTATGGATATATTTACGATCAGGACAACGATACGAACGCATAGAAATTTATTTCATCAAATTCTGATGTCTCTAGGTCCGTATATGACGCGTCCCATTTTGTTTTTTTTTAAGATAATTAAATTTTTGGGACGAATCTCTGGATTCGTCCCAAAATTTGGGACGAATTCCTGGATTCGTCCCAAATTTTGGGACGAATCCAGGATTCGTCCCAAAACTTAAATTAATTTAAAATAAATTAAATCAAAGACCGAAAGCTTATATCTTGACCTAGAGACATCGGAATTTGATGAAACAAGTTTCTATGCGTTCGTATCGTTGCCCTCATCGCAAATATGTCACCATCCATATTTTTTAATTAATAATTTAATTTATTTAAAATTTTCATACCAAATTAGGTCAAATTGGAATAAAAAATTCCAAAAATAAATATATTTGTGAAATTTTTTTTTTATGTATATATTTACGATCAGGACAACGATACAAACGCATAGAAATTTGTTTCATCAAATTCCGATGTCTCTAGGTAGATATTTTTTAATACATATATAGGTTGCTATTAACTAAAAAGGTGTTGTGCAGTGAACGGTTGTAAATTAGTGTCTGAAAACTTAAATATGGACCTAGAAACATCGGAATTTGATGAAAAAAGTTTCTATGCATTCGTATCGTTGCCTTGATCATAAATATGTCACCATCCATATTTTTTAAATATTATTTTAAGTGATTCAAATTTTTAATACCAAATTAGGTTAAATTGGAATTAAAAAATTCCAAAAATAAATATATTTGGTAAAAAATATTTTTATGGATATATTTACGATCAGGACAATGATACGAATGCATAGAAATTTATTTCATCAAATTCTGATGTCTCTAGGTCCGTATATGACGCGTCCCATTTTGTTTTTTTTTTTTTAAGATAATTAAATTTTTGGGACGATTCTCTGGATTCGTCCCAAAATTTGGGACGAATCTAGATATTCGTCCCAAAATTTGGGAAGAATTCCTGGATTCTTCCCAAATTTTGGGACGAATCCAGGATTCGTCCCAAAACTTAAATTAATTTAAAATAAATTAAATCAAAGACCGAAAGCTTATATCTTGACCTAGAGACATCAGAATTTGATGAAACAAGTTTCTATGCGTTTGTATCGTTGCCCTGATCGTAAATATGTCACCATCCATATTTTTTAATTAATAATTTAATTTATTTAAAATTTTCATACCAAATTAGGTAAAATTGGAATAAAAAATTCCAAAAATAAATATATTTGTGAAAATTTTTTTTTATGTATATATTTACGATCAGTACAACGATACAAACGCATAGAAATTTGTTTCATCAAATTCCGATGTCTCTAGGTAGATATTTTTTAATACATATATAGGTTGCTATTAACTAAAAAGGTGTTGTGCAGTGAACGGTTGTAAATTAGTGTCTGAAAACTTAAATATGGACCTAGAGACATCGGAATTTGATGAAAAAAGTTTCTATGCGTTCGTATCGTTGCCTTGATCGTAAATATGTCACCATCCATATTTTTTAAATATTATTTTAAGTGATTCAAATTTTTAATACCAAATTAGGTCAAATTGGAATTAAAAAATTCCAAAAATAAATATATTTGGTAAAAAATATTTTTATGGATATATTTACGATCAGGACAATGATACGAACGCATAGAAATTTATTTCATCAAATTCTGATGTCTCTAGGTCCGTATATGACGCGTCCCATTTTATTTTTTTTTAAGATAATTAAATTTTTGGGACGAATCTCTGGATTCGTCCCAAAATTTGGGACGAATCCAGATATTCGTCCCAAACTTTGGGACGAATTCCTGGATTCATCCCAAATTTTGGGACGAATCCAGGATTCGTCCCAAAACTTAAATTAATTTAAAATAAATTAAATCAAAGACCGAAAGCTTATATCTTGACCTAGAGACATCGGAATTTGATGAAACAAGTTTCTATGCGTTCGTATCGTTGCCCTGATCGTAACTATGTCACCATCCATATTTTTTAATTAATAATTTAATTTATTTTAAATTTTCATACCAAATTAGGTCAAATTGGAATAAAAAATTCCAAAAATAAATATATTTGTGAAAAAATTTTTTTATGTATATATTTACGATCAGGACAACGATACAAACGCATAAAAATTTGTTTCATCAAATTCTGATGTCTCTAGGTAGATATTTTTTAATACATATATAGGTTGCTATTAACTAAAAAGGTGTTGTGCAGTGAACGGTTGTAAATTAGTGTCTGAAATCTTAAATATGGACCTAGAGACCTCGGAATTTGATGAAAAAAGTTTCTATGCGTTCGTATCGTTGCCTTGATCGTAAATATGTCACCATCCATATTTTTTAAATATTATTTTAAGTGATTCAAATTTTTTATACCAAATTAGGTCAAATTGGAATTAAAAAATTCCAAAAATAAATATATTTGGTAAAAAATATTTTTATGGATATATTTACGATCAGGACAATGATACGAACGCATAGAAATTTATTTCATCAAATTCTGATGTCTCTAGGTCCGTATATGACGCGTCCCATTTTGTTTTTTTTTAAGATAATTAAATTTTTGGGACGAATCCAGATATTCGTCCCAAAATTTGGGACGAATTCCTGGATTCGTCCCAAATTTTGGGACGAATCCAGGATTCGTCCCAAAACTTAAATTAATTTAAAATAAATTAAATCAAAGACCGAAAGCTTATATCTTGACCTAGAGACATCGGAATTTGATGAAACAAGTTTCTATGCGTTCGTATCGTTGCCCTCATCGTAAATATGTCACCATCCATATTTTTTAATTAATAATTTAATTTATTTAAAATTTTCATACCAAATTAGGTCAAATTGGAATAAAAAATTCCAAAAATAAATATATTTGTGAAAAAAAATTTTTATGTATATATTTACGATCAGGACAATGATACAAACGCATAGAAATTTGTTTCATCAAATTCCGATGTCTCTAGGTAGATATTTTTTAATACATATATAGGTTGCTATTAACTAAAAAGGTGTTGTGCAGTGAACGGTTGTAAATTAGTGTCTGAAAACTTAAATATGGACCTAGAGACATCGGAATTTGATGAAAAAAGTTTCTATGCGTTCGTATCGTTGCCTTGATCGTAAATATGTCACCATCCATATTTTTTAAATATTATTTTAAGTGATTCAAATTTTTAATACCAAATTAGGTCAAATTGGAATTAAAAAATTCCAAAAATAAATATATTTGGTAAAAAATATTTTTATGGATATATTTACGATCAGGACAACGATACGACGCATAGAAATTTATTTCATCAAATTCGATGTCTCTAGGTCCGTATATGGCGTCCCATTTTGTTTTTTTTTAAGATAATTAAATTTTGGGACGAATCTGGATTCGTCCCAAAATTTGGGACGAATCTAGATATTCGTCCCAAAATTTGGGACAATTCTTGGATTCATCCCAAATTTTGGGACGAATCCGAGATCGTCCCAAAACTTAAATTAATTTAAAATAAATTAAATCAAAGACCGAAAGCTTATATCTTGACCTAGAGACATCAGAATTTGATGAAACAAGTTTCTATGCGTTTGTATCGTTGCCCTGATCGTAAATATGTCACCATCCATATTTTTTAATTAATAATTTAATTTATTTAAAATTTTCATACCAAATTAGGTAAAATTGGAATAAAAAAATTCCAAAAATAAATATATTTGTGAAAAAAAATTTTTATGTATATATTTACGATCAGGACAACGATACAAACGCATAGAAATTTGTTTCATCAAATTCCGATGTCTCTAGGTAGATATTTTTTAATACATATATAGGTTGCTATTAACTAAAAAGGTGTTGTGCAGTGAACGGTTATAAATTAGTGTCTGAAAACTTAAATATGGACCTAGAGACATCGGAATTTGATGAAAAAAGTTTCTATGCGTTCGTATCGTTGCCTTGATCGTAAATATGTCACCATCCATATTTTTTAAATATTATTTTAAGTGATTCAAATTTTTAATACCAAATTAGGTCAAATTGGAATTAAAAAATTCCAAAAATAAATATATTTGGTAAAAAATATTTTTATAGATATATTTATGATCAGGACAACGATACGAACGCATAGAAATTTATTTCATCAAATTCTGATGTCTCTAGGTCCGTATATGACGCGTCCCATTTTGTTTTTTTTTTTAAGATAATTAAATTTTTGGGACGAATCTCTGGATTCGTCCCAAAATTTGGGATGAATCCAGATATTCGTCCCAAACTTTGGGACGAATTCCTGGATTCGTCCCAAATTTTGGGACGAATCCAGGATTCGTCCCAAAACTTAAATTAATTTAAAATAAATTAAATCAAAGACCGAAAGCTTATATCTTGACCTAGAGACATCGGAATTTGATGAAACAAGTTTCTATGCGTTCGTATCATTGCCCTGATCGTAAATATGTCACCATCCATATTTTTTAATTAATAATTTAATTTATTTTAAATTTTCATACCAAATTAGGTCAAATTGGAATAAAAAATTCCAAAAATAAATATATTTGTGAAAAAATTTTTTTATGTATATATTTACGATCAGGACAACGATACAAACGCATAGAAATTTGTTTCATCAAATTCTGATGTCTCTAGGTAGATATTTTTTAATACATATATAGGTTGCTATTAACTAAAAAGGTGTTGTGCAGTGAACGGTTGTAAATTAGTGTCTGAAATCTTAAATATGGACCTAGAGACATCGGAATTTGATGAAAAAAGTTTCTATACGTTCGTATCGTTGCCTTGATCGTAAATATGTCACCATCCATATTTTTTAAATATTATTTTAAGTGATTCAAATTTTTAATACCAAATTAGGTCAAATTGGAATTAAAAAATTCCAAAAATAAATATATTTGGTAAAAAATATTTTTATGGATATATTTACGATCAGGACAACGATACGAACGCATAGAAATTTATTTCATCAAATTCTGATGTCTCTAGGTCCGTATATGACGCGTCCCATTTTGTTTTTTTTTAAAATAATTAAATTTTTGGGACGAATCTCTGGATTCGTCCCAAAATTTGGGACGAATCCAGATATTCGTCCCAAAATTTGGGACGAATTCCTGGATTCGTCCCAAATTTTGGGACGAATCCAGGATTCGTCCCAAAACTTAAATTAATTTAAAATAAATTAAATCAAAGACCGAAAGCTTATATCTTGACCTAGAGACATCGGAATTTGATGAAACAAATTTCTATGCGTTCGTATCGTTGCCCTGATCGTAAATATGTCACCATCCATATTTTTTAATTAATAATTTAATTTATTTAAATTTTTCATATCAAATTAGGTTAAATTAGAATTAAAAATTCTAAAAATAAATATATTTGTTAAAAAATATTTTTATGTATATATTTACGATCAGGACTATGATACGAATGCATAGAAATTTATTTCATCAAATTCTGATGTCTCTAGGTCCGTATATGAGGCGTCCCATTTTGTTTTTTTTTTAAGATAATTAAATTTTTGGGACGAATCCTGGATTCGTCCCAAAACTTAAATTAATTTAAAATAAATTAAATCAAAGACCGAAAGCTTATATCTTGACCTAGAGACATCAGAATTTGATGAAACAAATTTCTATTCGTTCGTATCATTGCCCTGATCATATGTAACGACCACCCTTCTTACTACTACTACTACTCTCTAAGAGTGACCGTTACTTGACTACTAACTCTACTTAACCGGTACGCTACTTAACTTCGAGAAATCCCTACCGAAAAATTTCGGCAGAGTCTCCCCTGTACCGGTGACCCCAAAATGGGATACAAACACTATATACACAGCCACAGGCGGCTGGAACATATTTTTCACAACCACGCAGAAATAATAACACAACACTAAAAAGAAACTATTCTAGCAATAGAAAACTATATAGCTCCAACAATAGGAAATAACTCAACTAACAATGCGGAATAGACTCAATTAATCAACATAGACAAAGGAAACAACTAATACAATCTCTATCAACTTAATAACTGAAAGAAAACTCAAAAGGAGTCTTGACAGTTTCCTTAGCAAACTCATGATCTCTCCATAGTCCTGGCATCACACACCGTCACAGCATCTCCCCGTCGCCTTCCTTCTTATACTTTAGCTTTCCTTTTCCTTTATCTGCAGTAGGAGGAAAGTAGTATCTATAAGCAAAATGCTTAGTGAGCGCTATCTAACTCACAAAATCACGATATGCATGTATATGCTAAAACTGAATGCTAACATGTAAAGATACTCATGCTCATAAATAGCAAAGGAATCAACTAACTGAAAAGCTAACATGTATAGCTAAACATGCTCATCAACTAGCAAATCAATAACATATAAGAAAACTAAACATGTAAAAGCTGCTAGCATAAAAGGAAGCTAAACTTACTGATCTTTAAAACAAAGTGAAACTTGTCTTACTTGTTCTAAGCTGATTCTTTTATTTCACTTGCTTAAAACTCATTCTTTAGTACTTTTATTCTTATGTAAAACTTATTTTTACTTGTTCATAAACTTATACTTTTAATACTTGAAAATAATAATCAACTTCTTTTGGGCCCGGCATTGTACCACTTTGCGCGCATTCTTAATAAGAATCGAGGTAGCTAATCCCGAAACTACTAAGATACTTCTAGGCCTTGTGCCTAGGGGCAACTTGGAGCCCATCCCTTGGACCTTGTGTCCGGTACATACCATTTAAAAGTAAAATACTTGTTATATCTTAATTACTTCTTCTTTAAATGCCTTGGCATTTTAATAAGCACCTTGTGTGCCAAAAATCCCTAAAGTCTTGACTTTGGGATCTACTTAAGGCCTTGGCCTTTTCTTTCTTTTCTTTATCTTTCTTATACTTTTCTTTATCTTTCTTATACTTTTCTTAAACCCAAAAATACTATTAGGGTATCTGTCATATGCATCTATGAATGAAACTAACTATGTAACACATAATCATGCATAAAAGAAATCTGCACATATAATACTTATCAAAAATTTGCACTAATGCTTAACAGAAATCTGCATACTAGCTTAATAAAAATCTGTATAATAGCTTAACAGAAATCTGCATACTAGCTTAATAAAAATCTGCATACAAGCTTAATCAAATCTGCTCCCTACACTAACTAACTTCTGCACTTATAAGCTTAATAAAATTCTGCTCTTACAAACTTAATAAATTCTGCACTATAGGCTTAATTAAAAATCTGCATAAGCTTAATTGAAATCTGCACTATAGGCTTAGTTAAAATCTGTAAGTCCAATTAAGCTACTAAAGATCTAATTGGATCTTCCAATGTTAAACCATCAAAACTGCAATGCTATATAATTCAAAATCTGTATGCTTATCTGAATGGTAGCAAGGAAGCATAGCTAAACCTCATGCTAGAATAAAGAAACTCAAATCTGTATACTTAAATGAAAGTAGCATAGCTAAACCTCAAATCTGTATACTTTACTTATAAAAATTCTGCACTTGTAATCTCAATAAAATCTGATAATGTTTTCAACCTATTCTGCACTTTTATCTGAAATGAAATCAAGCTTAATCCTGTACTAAAAATCTGTATACTATGTTCTGCCAGGATTTACAACTTTTACAAATATAAGCTATCCACTCTTTACTTATTCCCGTAGCATATTTCCTGTGCCCATTGAGGTAATAAGGGAAACCTAAATCTGTGCTACTAATGAATTCAAAGCCTTCACAAGCAAACATGTACACCTCAAGCCAAATCAATATCTTGCTATTCTTACATAAGAAAATAGAACCAATCCATAGCCAACCAAAACTAAACATGCTAAAGCTTAAAATCTATGTAAACTTGTTGAAAACTCATACTTTCACAAAGCAACGGGAATCAAAACTTGTTGCAACTATCTGTGGTGCCACGGCAAGGAAGCAAAAGAAGCCCAACGTGCTACACATGGCTAATCAAAGCTAAACAATCTGTTAACTTCCGAATCTAACAATTCCACGTGCTTGAACTGAACTATAGTTCATCCAAGGTAAGGATCAATCAAACAATTCTTCATTAGGTTTCATGGCAGCAACCTAATTATAAACTTCCTCCAAAACATGCTTCGAAATCAAATTTTAAACTTGCTGGAATTTAGAACCGTAAATCTTGCTACTGTTCTTCATGCTTAAACTGAACTAATCCTTCTCTTCTTTCTTTAGGGTTCACAGCAACAAGTAAAAACCAAGAATCGTCACAGCAGCAAACTTCGGAAATCATGAACACAAAAAGATCCGAAACTGAAACCACAAGAAAATTCATGTAAAGCTTCGGAAACAAGAAAAGAACAAGGAATAAAACCTCGGAGCTATCCTACTGCAGGTGAGTAGCAACTCACCTCGCTGTTCTTGAACTTACAACCGGAGGAAGATCTAGGGTTCGGATGATGTGAAGATATCTGCGATCCCTTCCTATCCGCGTGTTCTCCTTGACGAGGAGACCACGAATCCGTGAACGGCTTCTGAAAAGAAGCCCTTGCCGGCCGCCGGAGAGGAACCCTAGGTCGGCTTCACCTTCCGCCTGATCTGCCGCCGTCGCACGCGAGAGGTGAGGAGAGGAAAAGAAATTTTAGGTTTTCCGAAAATCACTTTAGTCCTCACTTTATAACTAGGGTTATTTTCGGTTCCAACTATAGCTTAAATGGAATTTTTCTCCTTCTTTAATAACAAACGATCGCTAGCATAGTTGGTTGGCTGCGTTTTGCTTAAGGCTTGTGTTGCGGGTTCGAAACTCGGGTGCAACCATTTTCTGCCCATTAATTCTTGTTATTAACTTCTACTCATTAAATAAAATTCTCCCTTTATTTGATTAAGTAACAACTGCTAGCCCAGTTGGTTAGCTGGTCTTTTACCGAATCAACGAGTCTCGGCTTCAATCCCTCAGCCGCGCACTTTTAATTCCAATTTATTTTACTGTTCCTAACTACTACTTAAATATATATCGCTCCATATATGATTAACAAATCGAGCGCAGCTCGGTTGGTTGGGCCGGTTTTGCTTGGGCCAGGGGTGCTGGGTTCGAAACCCAGTGGGTTCGAAACCCAGCTTCTACAACCCTTTTTTTTTTTTTAGTTTATTTTTAAAACTTATTCTCCTTGGTAAAAATACCAAACGGACTCCAAAATTTGCATAAAAATACTCTAAAAATTCCTAAAAATCTTTAGAATATTTTAAAAGTATTTCCAAATATTTTTATGGACTTTTAGAACTTGAAATAGGGAAAATTGGATCGTTACATCATAAATATGTCACCATCCATAATTTTTAATTAATAATTTAATTTATTTAAATTTTGTATACCAAATTAGGTAAAATTAGAATTAAAAATTCCAAAAATAAATATATTTGTTAAAAAATATTTTTATGTATATATTTACGATCAGGACAATGATACGAACGCATAGAAATTTATTTCATTAAATTCCGATGTCTCTAGGTCCGTATATGAGGCGTCCCATTTTTTTTTTTTTTTAAGATAATTAAATTTTTGGGACGAATCCAGGATTCGTCCCAAAACTTAAATTAATTTAAAATAAATTAAATCAAAGACCGAAAGCTTATATCTTGACCTAGAGACATCGGAATTTGATGAAACAAATTTCTATGCGTTCGTATCATTGCCCTGATCATAAATATGTCACCATCCATAATTTTTAATTAATAATTTAATTTATTTAAATTTTTTATACCTAATTAGGTAAAATTAGAATTAAAAATTCCAAAAATAAATATATTTGTTAAAAAATATTTTTATGTATATATTTACGATCAGGACAATAATATGAACGCATAGAAATTTATTTCATCAAATTCCGATGTCTCTAGGTCCGTATATGAGGCGTCCCATTTTGTTTTTTTTTTTTTAAGATAATTAAATTTTTGAGACGAATCCTTGATTCGTCCCAAATTTTGGGACGAATCCAGGATTCGTCCCAAATTTTGGGACGAATTCAGGATTCGTCCCAAAACTAAATTTAATTTAAATTACATTAAATCAAAGACCGAAAGCTTATATCTTGACCTAGAGACATCGGAATTTGATGAAATAAATTTCTATGCGTTCGTATCATTGTCCTGATCGTAAATATATCCATAAAAATATTTATTACCAAATATATTTATTTTTGGCATTTTTTAATTCCAATTTGACCTAATTTGGTATTATAAATTTGAATCACTTAAAATATTATTTAAAAAATATGGATGGTGACATATTTACGATCAAATTAATGATACGAATGCATAGAAACTTGTTTTTATCAAATTTCGATGTCTCTAGGTCAAGATATAAGCCTTCGATATTTGATTCTTTTTTTAAAAATAATGTCATTTTTGGAACAAATCCTGGATTCGTCCCAGATTTTGGGACGAATCCTGGATTCATCCCAGAATTTGGGACGAATTCTGAATTCGTCCCAGAATTTGGGACGAATCCAGTATTTGTCCCAAAATCTGGGACGAATTCTGAATTCGTTCTAGATTTGGCGACGAATTTAGCAACGAAATGTTCTATTGTTGCAAATTTGAAACAAAACTTTTTTGTTGCAATTTTTGTTGGTTATTTGGGTCGAAATTTTTTTTCGACCCAAAATTTGTCGCAATTTTGGGACGAATAATTTTCGTTCCAAATATTTGTCCCCAAATATATGTTTTTTTGTAGTGCGAGTATTGCGAAACTTGAGCTTGGTTTGTTTATCTTAATGAGTCTCATTAAACGAGCTCAAACGAACTTTTATCGAATCGAAATTCGAATAGTTCATGAACGGTTTGATTCATTTATATCTCTAATTGACGTGGATTATAGACTTGACGCAAGTAGACCGTGGAAATAAATTTTTTTTTTTTCCTTATCGACGGACTGAGGTGGAACTTGAGTTTACGTACAGTGATTTAGCATAATTTACCCAATTAATATATCTTTTTTTAAAATTTAATACCGGTTCAATAAAACCATCCAGACACATTCTCATCGGCTTGGTCGCGTTCAGATCAGCTTCGTCTCTCGCAACCTAGGCAACAGCTAGCTCCATGGCCATCACGGCGGCGACCACGATGACCACGGTACCTGCCCCCGCCGCATCCCCTCTCCAATCTCTCCGCCGGAGAAGCCCTCCCAGTAACCTTCGCTTCTCCTTCTCCTTCTCCGCTTCGCCCAAGTACTTCCCTTGGTCCATTTTCCCTTTTTATTTTTTCTCGAACATTTGTTAACTTCCGCATATGTTTCTTTAATTTCTTTCTTCTCCGCCAGGAACAGCAGAAGGATCACTGGCAGATGTACCCCGCCCAAGGCTGTCTATTGGAATGGGTCTTTTGATACAGATCGAGCTGAGAGAAGAGGAATTTGGTCTATTAGGTGCCCACCGTGCCCCTCTCCTTCTTATTCACTTACTAAGCGTTGAATAGATGTGAGCAAAATGGTGTCTTTTGGCTCCTGACCTCTATTTGGTTCCGATGTAGGGATGATTTGGCGGTTCCATCGTCGCCTTACTTCCCGGTAATGGCTCGGGGAGAACAGGGTCCACCGCCCATGATGATGGAGCGCTTCCAGAGCGTCATCAGCCAACTCTTTCAGCATGTATGAAACTAGGGTACCTGATATTGGTTTTAATTTGACCTATCCTTTGGGTTTCTGTGGTAACGACTCAACGAGGCAAAATTTCTGTTTGTAGAGAATTATTAGGTGTGGTGGACCTGTGGATGATGATATGGCAAATATAATCGTCTCACAACTTCTATACTTAGATGCAGTTGATCCTACCAAGGTATAGTCTTATGTTTTCACTAAATGGACGTTGCTGTATTTGATGCCTCCACCAGCTGATTTGATGCAAGGAAAACAGATATTTATTTTTCTAATTATTTCCATTCACCCATAGAACTGGTTTCCACCCTGGGCAAATCTTAACTATTGGTATCATGTATTTATAAATCGTATATCTTCTTCATTGTAGAGAGGGGCTTCTATTGGGAGCTGTAAGGCTTCTTGATGTTACTATATAATGTGTATTTTATGACAACTTTTTACTATTATATCATGATTGATGAAGTTGATCTTAAAGCATATTAATCATTGAAAGGGTTCTGAAATTAGTATTTGATGTGGATCATAGGATATTGTCATGTATGTGAACTCTCCAGGAGGATCAGTTACAGCTGGTAATTTTCCCTCCTCTTTGTTCCTCCCATTGTTATCCTCTAATACATTTTGTCAGAAGTTTTATTCTAAAGATATTTTCTCATGTCATTCTTCCAGGCATGGCCATTTTTGATACAATGAAGCACATAAGACCAGATGTTTCTACTGTTTGTGTTGGTCTAGCAGCCAGGTAAATTGTTTTACTCTAGAAGCTCCTCATATTTGAGTATGGTTTTAACTTTTTGACTTGTATTTACTCTCTGCATTTGGCTGTTCATTAACTTCGTGGAATTTTTTTATAGCTTGTGACTCTCTTTATATTTAATTACCAGCACATCATCTTAGGTTAGGTTGGTTTCAGTATTATGTAGAACTAATATTATTCTGTATAAAAGGTTTTATTGCAATCACTCTTTATCACACTACTTCCATCAAATTATCATCAATTCTGATTATTTTTGGATGGTAAACTGTGGCAACTCTGATTTACCAATGTATCCATGTGCCTTAGATCATGGTGGTGACCAGGTTGAACCATGGTGGAAGTTGTTTCATTTTGATAATTTTATGCATAGATCACTCTTATTGTCCGTATTCTTATTTCTTTGCTTACTAACATGTTCCATTCTTAGATATAATCACTTTGATGGCCACTAATCTAACTTGTTATATCTGCATTTTCAACGACAGCATGGGTGCTTTCCTCCTGAGCTCTGGAACAAAGGGTAACTCCTAGTCTATGTTGCTTCACAAGCTTGTTAATAAATCTTCCTATTTTATGTTTATTCAAATCAACCTGATCCAGGGAAAAGATACAGCTTACCAAACTCCAGAATTATGATTCATCAACCTATAGGAGGTGCTCAAGGTGTGCAAACTGAAATAGAAATTCAGGTAAAGAAATTTTCTGAGAATTTGCTTGACAATAATGATTCTAGATCTCAAACTTAGAGGAATTTGTTTGCATGGTTTCTTCATGACTTTGAAGAGATGCCTTTGTGATACAACACTGAATCTAATAATTTCACAGGAATCTTAGTACTTGAAACTCAAATTTCATTAATGGAATATTATTCAACTTGAAGGGATTGGGGTTCTTTTGAAAGGTGTATGGTTCAATCTCTGAACCCTACAAACTCGGCAAACAAATAACCAATTCCTATCCTACTAAATAAAATTTCAATTTCGCAATATGACTTGACTACCTCAATAATAACTTATAACTATTTTTAAAAATATATATAACAATTTAGAACTTTTAATTTAAATTTTCAAATTTTATACCGCATCATTTTTGTTGTCCAAGATATAACTTGACTCCAAGCGAATTTTACACCATTTGACTTTGTTTTTCAAATTGATGATTCTGAGGGCGAGACATGACCCATCACAAAAGTGAGAATGACATACTTTATCTTGAAGGATGGATCGAGAAAAAGATTAATTGCACAAGAGTCGAGATAGAGAGACGTTCTTCTGTTTGCTTATGCAAAAATAGGGAAAGGATAGTTTTGAAATGTTCGCAGATCAAGTTAGGTCCATTTTTTCATCCATCTGAAATCAAACGGAATGAGTTTTCTTCTCTCGAGCAAATTCTTTGGTGAGTCAACAACATGACAATAGGGAAATTCTCCAGCTAGCTCCCTGTGAGCTTGTGGCGAGACCATTGACTGGCAACGAGCTTGCAACCATGGACTAACTGTGAGTTGCATTCACGGCCTAGTCGTGGGTCCTGACCCTGGCTTGAAGAAGTGTTCATTTGATAAAATCAACATGCAAGGAGGAGGGCTTAAAATATGAGAGTTAGCATACACTCTAATTAAAAATTTGAATTAATATTTAAAAAAGTTAGGGTGAAGTTATAAAGGGGTTCTTATCGGGTATGTAATTAGGGAACTCTTCGAACGAGTAGGGAGATCTTCTAAGGCCAGGTGAATCCTCTAAGGTTAAGTCATCGCTTAGTTAAATGGCAACATTATTTGTGTCATGGTTTGGGGGCTTTTTTTTTGAGCTAAATTACCACAAGATATGTTTAAGGGTAAGTTATATGAACTAGGCAAAGGTTCTCCAAATTTAAGTGAACTAACAAGTTTGAGTGTTGTCTCTAAAGTCTCTAGCACTTTTAGATATTTAACTCTTTTTTTTTTAAATTTGAGTACATGTGTCTTTAGTGTGCAATATTTGTGTAGGATAGTATTCACTTCCCTATCACTTTGTAATATGATTTGTTTTTGCTCAAGGTAGTTTTCTTACACTTAAATTGTATTGAATGTTTATGGCTCTAAAGTAGGCTTTCCTTAAAGTGGATGAAAATAAGTTATCTTATTCTAGTTTTATTGGCTAAGTGAGCTCATGAATTGCTAAACTGTCAATGGTCAATGAAAAAATTAGAGAGTAATGCAGTACGTACTTGATAGATACAGTATATACTATAAACATAATATTGCAGATATGTGGAAAAATGAAGACAAAACTATATTGATATTAGGACTCAGGAAAAGAATCTATTGCTTATATGTTCCACATGCTCCTCAAATAAGATTAAACAAATAAATTAAGAGAGTTTTTGGAAAAATTTAGATTGAATTTATTTGACCATTGTAAATAAATTTATACTTGGAGGAGAAAATGGATGTAGGGAGACGATATGGAGGACATTAAGTTGTATATGTAGGTTTTGGATTCAGTAAAAGAAACATAATAGGTTGTACAATTTTAGATTTTGTAACATCTTATAAATTTATAATTGTTTATAACGTTATTGAAATGAACGATATTCTCAGTTATAGTTTTCCATTTGTGTAAAAATTGCAAATTCTTACATGGTAAAAGCTTTGTTAATCAATGATTGCTAATGGTGCTAGATTTATGAATTTGGAATTTGAAAAAGAAGGTTTGTTTCTAGTTTCTACTAGATGTAGATGGTGAAATTGCCAGATAACAATGCAAGTGTCACAACTCGCACCCACACAGTACACAGTACAGGAATTATTAATCACTATGTACTGATCAAATTTTATTTGGTTGTGTTACTCTTTGCAGGCAAATGAAATATTTCACCACAAGGCTAACTTAGCCAGCTACTTGGCATACCATACTGGTCAAAGCCTGGACAAGATCAACCAAGATACTGATCGTGACTTCTTCATGAGTGCAGAAGAAGCGAAGGAGTATGGGATGATCGACGGCGTTGTAACAAATCCTCTAAAAGCCTTGCAAACCTTACCAGCCTGAATTAGTGAGTATAAGATTAGGTTGATCAGTTTTATGTGAAGCTTCAGGCTCAGACTAAAATATTTTCCATACAAATTACAGACTAAGTTTCACATGTAGTTTCCTTTTTTTTTCTCTTTCCATGAATTTTCTTGTTTAAAGTATTAGTCATGAATGTGCAATTAAGTTGTCAATATGCATCACTTTTATTTACGTTTATCAATTCTTTACATTGTATTTGACTCAAACCATTGTGTAACTGGATAAATTCCTTGTTACCCCAAAAAAATGGTTATACGCCACTCTTAATCATGATCAAAATGATTGTGTTTTTTCCATTCCAATAGGTTATTATCACTTGTTGCCTGAAAAAGTTTACTTTGCTCACCACCCTTTGCATCATAACGTCTTCCTTCGAATTTGCTTGAAATTTTAAGGCTTATCTAAATTTCTTTCCTGCTCCATAGCTATTATTTAGTATTATAAATAAAAGCTTATCAGCAAGCTCCGTGTTGGACTTTGTAATAACTCGTTTATATTCAAATAAATAAACTTGGCTAAATGTGTTTGTAATGAAAGCCTTATAAAAAAAATCTCTGTTAGGATTCTATAGGTTATTCTGAACTGATCGTCAACCTCGCATAATTCATATCCAAGCATAAATGATGTCAACAGATTGCTGCTGGGTTATAGTGTGTAGGTAAAGCATTTTCGTCCTCATGGGTATAGTGGAATTGGCATTTGAATGATAAATTGTCACAAGATAGCAGGGAACAATTCTTATGGGTATAGTTGAGTTGGTACCATGAGGTGTAGTGGTTAGCACATGAGGTATTATCATCATGAAGTCTGGAGTTTGAATCTCGGTAAAATCGAGGTAAATATCTCCCATATATATTAGTCATTATTCTAAAGGTTAGTAGTCGTTCGTGATTTACCTCCTTTATATTGGTTCTGGAACGGATTAGTGGAGACGTTGGAGGCGAGCGTATTCATCTTTTGTCACTATAGTTGAATTAATACTCATGGTAGATTGTCACAAGAGAGTAGGGAATAATCTCTTGGAAAATAAAATCTCTTCCATCTGAAGAGATGTTGCTCGGTTATTATAATCTACCTCCCTTCTAAATATCTTAAGGTGAATATTTAAGGTGGCCATGGAGGAGCGCCTGGGTGCATCACCTTTTGCGACATCGGTAAAACATTTTCACAATTAACAAAGTATCTATGGTAAATTTCAAGATGCGACTCCATGTAGAAGTAATTTCTTTTAATGGGAAGACAACCCTTTTGAATGTTAGCTGCGGAGTAACGAGCCATTCACACTTTTAAATTTATTTTGATAATAGAAAATTTTTGTGAGGTTAAATTAGTTATCTTGGTGTTGGAGATGATACCTATATTACCCCAACAAAAAAAAACAGATGTCAAAAGATTGTTGTGAAGATTAAAAACACTTTCATGGGGCTGGACTCCAATTGTTTCTTTATAGACATCTCGACTTCGGCCTGTAATTGCTATCTTGCTAATCATCTCCACTTGTTCTTTACTTACCTCATCACTAAACGTGAGAGTTGACCTTATTCAATCCACTTAGTCCGCTTATATCCCACTTTAGCTGAGCTACCTATCCCTTGGCCAACCTCAGTCCACCTTATTCATAGTTCATGCAGTTTAGCTAAGCTAAGCCAATTTCATATCTTATCTGTTCAGACATCTTTGACACATGAAGAAATATAGTCATTTTTTAAATATATAGTTAGATATTAGGTATTTAATTTATACTGATTAATTCTTGATGATCAATTTGATCCTATAAGAAATAGAAAAATATTCACAGTGGATGATCCATGAACCCAATCTTTTTAGATTAATTATTTATTAAAAAAAATCATCCATTAATTTGTTAAAATTGAAATTCAATTCTTAAATATTTAAAAAATTAAGTTACCTCGAGATGAGATATATAATCACTGGAGACTTATCAAGAAACGAGGAGTAAAGTACCACGTAAACAGACTTTAGAGACCTAGAAAATTCAATTTCAGGCAACAACTTATTGTCATTTCCACTTCAGTCTCGAATTATTTTCTTCCTAACCATCTCCCCTTCAATTATCCCCCCACTTCATTTTCCTATTAAACTTGAGACTCATAAACCTTAATTCAATCCAACCTTAACAACTCTGACCGAATTATATATGCAACAAAATAGCTATGATATAGTTTATACAGCTTAAATATATGTAGATCTATAATCGAATGAACTTGTGCTTTCTTTGTATACGACTTAAGTGTATTACAATCGAATGAACTCGCATTGGGACAACCACGACTGAATCAGTGCCAAACACCACCTAGCATTGGCCAAACACAGTTAATTGAGGCTGAGCTTCGGTTGATTCAATGAGCTTGATAAAAAGAATTAAAAGGTACAAAATAATTTGAACATTCACAAAGAATATATATATATATATATATATATATATATATATATATATATATATATATATATATATATATTCAAAAAATATATTATTGAATTTATAAACATTGAGCATGTGAATTATTCCCCCGACTGCCCCACGCCAGTAATAATATACATTCGATTGTCAACTACTGATACATGGGGCCTAAGTTGACGTTTAACTACAAAGAAAGGTCGGTTAATATTGATGAAAAAAATAAAAACTATTATATATAAGTTCAGAGTCTGCTTAAATTTATATAATTTCTAAAAAATCAATATTAATTTCTAACCAAAGTTAATTAAGCATGAACTAAACAGTAGAACATTGTGACAAAACTTTGGGACTCGAGAATGGAGAATGAAAAATGAGACAGTGATGAGAAACAAAATAAGAGATAGTGAGGGCAAAGATTGAAAAAAAAAAGATCACCATAAGATATGAAGAAATTGATGGTTAAGGGTGAATTACAATTCTATTCCTAGACTATAAGCCACTGCACAAGTTAAAATTATCGATACAACTACCTGACATAGGAGTAAAAAACAAACAAGGAAGCCCACACATGTTTGATGGAGTGGTAAAACACAATAATAAGAGAACAAGGTTCGAATCTCAAATAGAACGAATACCAATAAGTTGTGCTTTAAATTTACCTGGTAGAAGAACCAAGAAGAAGACCATCTACCTCTAGAATTATTTGGACGAAGTCCAGACATCTAGATTACACTCACTTTATTGTATTTAGCTTAAAAAGTAATACAAAATCAAAGGAAACAATAATAGAGTTGCAAACCAAGTGTTGACTATCAGCATCAAATCCTTCTTTCTTCAGCAAGAAAAAGAAAGATAAAAAAACTGAAACTCAAGTCTTATGATACAAGCCGACATAAGTTCAGTGAACATATACAATTGGAATCATAAGCTAAAGCTTGAAAACCAAGCTATATCAGCATCAGAAAGCACTTAATTGTAGAACTTCTGGTTGCCATATACGAAGAAGTCGATCATAAAATGAGCAAGTAGAAACCAACAATCCTTGCCTCTGCATACCTTGGGCACTCATTTCTCCCCTCTGCCAATCTGCTCCATACGCTAAAGATTCATGCTTGTGATAAGTCTCAACAACTTGAATGTCACCGTCTTCTATCCTAACAATTGCAAAACCATTGTGCATACATGCTGTCAATACAAGGTTCGACTTGTACGGATGGTGCTTGATTCTCCAAACACCCCCTCCTAAGCAAAGGGACTTCTCGCAAACAGGTCTGGATGTTGATCTAACATCCCAAACTCTGAGAAATTCATCATAGCTTCCTGTCAGCAGAATGTTGGTATTTGCTGGGTCCTGACTGATGCAACACACACCCATCCTATGTGCCTTGGCGTTCCGAAACACTACATCATCTGTAGGAGCCCGCAAATCCCAGCAGCTAAAACAACAATCATCTGATCCACTGTATAACAAGTTTGGCCGCTGGGCATCAAAAGAAGTCGCCCAAACTTCATAATCATGGCCTAGCCATGATTGTGATACCTGGACTTTGTCATCCTTTACAGCAACCAGGGATAACGAGCCATCTGAATGGCCTAATGAAATAGATGAAGCTGATGGATGCCAGTCCATGCATAAGCACATGGAAGAACTTATGTTTTCTGAGCATATTGCCTAAAATGTAAATGAATTAAATTTATATTGGAAATTGACTTTTCATAGATCAAAAGACAATATGTATGACAATGGATAACTCTAGTGCCAAAAAGGTATAATGCCTCAGGTAGGAGAGGCATATATTGACAAAATTGAAGATAACACGGGAGCAGATGAACACCTGATCACTATCAGTTTGCTTGTTGAGCAGCAGAATGTTATAATAAGAATAGAATGTTAAGCAAAATTTGTTTTTTTGTTTCTAGAAGAGAGAAAAAAAGGACCTTGATCTTCTTCTTTCAATTGAGATTCTAACTTATAGAGAACAACGCCGCCATCAGCACCAGCTTGAGTAAGCAAAGGAGGCGCATTCTGTCCCCTCGGACTCCATTTTAAATCGAAGACGCCAATTGTTGGTACGCGACAGAGCAAGCTGAGACCATCGCGCGTTGAAAACAGCGAAGTGCTTCCGGCACGGTGAGGCTGAGCTCCTTCTTGTAGTGTGTACGTGCCAGCAGCCAATATATCGTAGAAGGAATCATGCGGGCAGAACTCCACGACATCTGCATTTCCATCTAAATAGCAACTGCCGATGTCCATCATAAACCTGTGGGCGAAGGAACGGCGAGAGGCAGGTATTTACGAGTGAGGGAGGGACGAATTGCGTCGGTGAGGGGTCAATGAAAGGAGAGTTAGGGAATATGGCGGCAGAGGATCGAAGCGTACCCGATTGACCTTCGAAGAGGGACGTCGCCTCGCGTCGCGTCGCAGGCAGGGCAAGGGGCGGGTATGAGGCGAGGTGGCGAAAGTGAGAAAGGTTAGGGAATTGACGGCAATGTGGAGGCGGCCGATGGCAGGACTGAAGACGGTTGTGTATTAGGGCTTACGAAGTATAAACTGAGCATCACACAATGCCCTATTCTTACCCAATTCATTAATTATACATTTATAAATAATATTTATTTAAATTTAAAAAATAAATTTTATTCTTTAAATATTATAATGAGAGAGAAAATAGAAATATTGATACGTAGTATATTGAGAAATAAATATCAAAATTTAGAAAGTAATTTTTTTACTTAAATAATGATAATTGAATAGGAAGAAAAAAAATTATTAGTATAAAAGATATTCGATTCTTTAATAGGTATAGATATGGGAATGAATATCCAATCTCCAATGGATATGAGGATGGATGATATGAAATCTGATACAAATCCGATTTATTGTCATCCCTACACCCCATTCCACTATTAAGGGAGCGTTTGGTTCAAATTTATCAATCGAAATGATAATGAGTTTGATTATAGGGTCAATAGGAATGGGAATCAGAATTCCATTATCAGTGTTTGGTTCAAATTCAGGAATGAATATGATTATAATTGATAATGTTTATTTCAATCAGTATTAGTAATGTGAATCAAATAAATTTCTAGTTTTACCCTTAGTAGTTAATGCATTAAAAATTATTAAAAAAATGCTATCTCTATTTTTTTTAAATAACATATATGTTAAAATTATTGCAAAAGATATTTTAATCAGATCTATAATTAGATTTCTCGTTTCTCTTCTAGAGCTATTACAATCCATCCATCAGATTTCTCGTTGCACCTGTAGGTTGAAAATTCAATCCAGTGATTCCATGTTGCGCAAGAAAAAAAAATGAAAATTTCATTGTGGCAAAGAACAAACAGGTGATGGGCAAGTAAACCAAACATACTAGCTTACAATCTTAGCAAGTGATTATTCGCTACCAAAAAACTTGGGATTTTTATTCTCGCTTACAATCACAGAGAGTAAGATATTTTCAAATTATTAGCCTGAAAAGTTCGGAAAAGATGAGAAAAGCTCAAAGCGATTACTTTTAGACAAAAATCTGGACAAAAGTTGGGTTTTTTTTTTAAAAAAAAAATCAGAAATAGGTCACCTCGGTTGAAAGCGGAGAAATCTCGAGCAGATTTTTGAAGAAGCGGAGAAAGGCTCCGTTGACGGCGGCGGCGGCGTCATCCCGACGCTCTTGATGGAGGGGAAGAGGGCGGCATCGACGTCGGTTTCGCCGAAGTGGGAGCGGGCGTCGGGGAGGATCCAGTCGTCGGAGGACCAGGAGGCGGGAAAGGCGAAGACGGCGGAGTCAGCGAAGTGGTGGCGGAGGAAAGGGGAGGAACGGGAGTGGTTGGCGGCCATGGAGAGGGAGCAGCAGAGGGGGATTAGGGTTCGCCATTTGGAGTCGCTTAGCATGGTGTCGACGAGGCCGTGACGAGAGTTGTCCTTCTTCGCCATTTCTTAGCATGGTGTCGGCGTTCGGCGTCGGCGTCGTTCGAGAGCGGCATCGCCTTCGTTCGAGAGGAGCTGCAAACAGCGGAGAGGTGCGATTGGAAATATTTGGTTAAGGGCACTTTTGGTATTAAGGGGAAATGTTGATTACTGCAAATAAGGGAATAGATGATTGAAGGGGTGGGATACGGGAATGAACCATTACCCACTAATCAAGAATCATTTCCTTATTTTTATCCCCATTCTTGTAAACCAAACACTAACATTGATTGCTATTCCCATTCCCTACTTGTATTCCCCCAAACCAAACACCCCCTAAGTTATAATTATCCAACTGTCTTGTACTGTTTCCATTATTATCTCCTATCTAAATTTTGAATTAATCGGATGTGTTGTAGCAGTTACAAAATAGTAACTGCTACACATGTAAATCCGCGTTGTAATAATTATGATTTCGTAACTGTTACAACGTAAATGATAGAAAATAAGGTTAAATCCATATTATAAGAGTTACGAAATTATAGGTGTTACCATATAATATTTTTGAACAAATTATGTTGTGTAGCAGCTATGAAACCTAGCTATTACAACATATCTAGCCGTTATAAAATCATATCTATTACTACATGCTCGATCCGCTCAAGATTTAGACGATAAATAATAATATAAATAATACTTAACAGTATTAGATAATAATTAAATAATTATATATGATTAAATAATGGGATGAAATATCTTTATCAAAAAAACTTAAAGCAGTGCCTTTGATAATTTGAAAAAAAAATGTAACTTTTGCCAAAAATAAATAAATATAATAGTTTTTCAATTCAACTTCACGAAAATATTATATACAAAGTATTTTTATATAAAAATATATTTACTGGATTAATTTAAATTTTTTAAATTGAATCAATCATTTCAAAATAATCAAACTCATTTTTAAATGATTATAATAGTTGACACAAATTGTTTCCCGTTGTAGCAACTATAAGATAGTTATTATAATAGTGTTAGAATAAATGTACTTCGGCATAAGACATACGATACAGTACTATTTAAAAAAAAACAAAAAGCGAGCCTTTTTAGTGAAAATGTGAAAAAAGAACTTTTTTTATTTTTCACCATAAAATATAAATTTAAATTGGATGTGAGCTATTTATTACATGTAAATTAACTTGCCCGTGTTATATACATAAATGTTGTTCCGGTCTAAAGACATGAAAACATTAAGTTGGAAAGTAAGAGATTTAGTAGTTTTATTGATGGATGAAGACCTCGTTTCTATTTGTAAAATAAATTAAATTAGAAAAATAAATTAAATCAGAAAAGAAGTTTTTAACGTTGACTCTCCGACGTTCAAATTAAAAATAAAAGAAAAGAAATAAAAAATAATAAGGGCAGAGATAAATTTTTACCTTTCTTTATACCTATCAAACTATTTTATACCTGCTTTAGTGATCCTTCATATGCTCCTGTTTAATAATATTAATTGTAGACAGAATACATCTTTGTCTTGGCTTCTCCGCATTCAATGATAGATGGAGTGTTCTTTTTTGTTTTCTCTTCCCCTTGTTAAGTACCCGTCTTTTTCTCTTTTATTATATTGGTTCATTACACTGTCAATGGCATACCCCGAGTCGAATGGGTGACCCGCCCGACCCGCTCTCCTACCGATCGGGCTGACCGTACGAAGTTTCATCCAGACGCCCGATCAGACAACGGTTGCTTCGATTAGCCTATGTAGCCCCATCTCACTCGGGCGGCGCGGTTGAGTCTCTGGGCCCTGACTTTGACCTCCACCATGACCATTGACATGTGCTAGGTGGGCTCCTCCTTACTGCCGCATCACAAGTTTCTCCCTCAAGTCTAGTCGAAGAAGGTTGCAAGTCCGACTGACTGGACAAGAATATATGTTTTCAACGACTTTAAGGTCCGTTCGGTCCATATGCTTTAATGGCCGATCAGATTGTGCTTTGTCTTTAATCGCTGATCGGCCTATCAGCCAACGCCGCTTGGCTTCATTTTGTTGTTACCGGGTTTAGTCATGTGACTCATTCATTGCGCTGATCGGGAAGATGAGCAGCAACACTTGGCACATGTTTTCCTTTTCCTTGCGTGTCCTCAGGCGAACTCGGTCTTGGCTGACGTCATCCAAATTTCTTGAAGATCGTGTAAATCCCTGATAATTATGGTCGAGCATACAGCCATACCTTTTTAATTAAGCTCATTAAATGTTATCCGGTGACCGAAGGACACGTGTCCCTCACTACCGCCGCACGCTCGATGTGGCAGGTGGTTATCCTCTCGCAACGAGGCGTGTACCTTTTCGAAATCAACAATGGGATCTGCTTCTAGGTTTCCGTAACTTTGGATTGGACGGTTGAGGTCGATCGGGCGTGAGATTTATAAACCTCGCGTGCGTCGTCGTCTTCCTCACTCTGCGCCTTCGACTTCGAACTTTCCAATGACACTGCGTTCTTCTTCATTTCCAGTGATCGTAGCGATCTCTCTAGTAAGCTTTCTGTACCCTTTGACCGGATCTGTTCGTTGCTCTTAGCGTCCTTTCTTTCAATCGAACTTCTTAGTTGTTTCTTGTCGACGTTTTTTTCTAATAGCAAGCTCCTCTCAACCCCCCGACTCCGTCCCTGGGCTCTAGTACACATCCATCGAGTCCAGGTTCAACCGAGGCGATGCTGAGAGTTTGAGAGCTGCCTTTAAAATTCCCTCCGATTATTAAATCGGTCTTCCTTCGGCTTTTGACCGCCTGAACGAGCCGCCTCCGAATTTTGTATGCTTCTTTAGGGACCAATTTACCGTCAGTCTGCGGTTCCTGATCCACCCTTTCTTCTCTGCTATTTGTAAATATTTCTATATTTCTCTCCATCAACTACTGTTGAACTCTTTTCGGCTACTATACGAGGTCGTCGTTCTGTTCCGCCTATACGACATTCCTCTTACTCCTAGGCTCTTCCACTATTTCTATTATCCCAAATTGTCCGAGCCGGGAACTTTTCTCTTCCAAGCTTGAGTGGACCTAATCTTTTTTGACAAGATGTCGTCCTCCAACAAGCATTGGATCGGAAGGACTATTACTTCTTTGTTCGCTTTCCCGAGCGGCTTGACTTTTCAACCAGCTAGCATTTAGAGGTGTCGAACCCTCTCGAGCTCAAGAAATACAAGAACCGATCGGACTATCTCCATACAGCTTCCAGCTTAACTGGTCAGAAATACCATATCCATAAGTTACTGCTAGAGGGCGTCCTCTCCCTGTTCAGCTTGAGCTCGATCCGCATAAGGCTTCCGTCCAGCTTAGGTATGCTCTTTCTTTTCCCTAACCTTTGAATCTAACTAATTTTTCTTACTTTTGTACAACTCGAATCATGTTGCGAACACGTCTAGAGGCAAGTGTAAGCTTGCAGACACAAACATCAACGCCACAACCGTGGCCAAGCTGGAGAGATGCGGCTTGCAACCGGTTGGCTCCCATGAAGATCTGCTCGAAGAGAGCACAGGCTTGCCAACCCAAGAAAGTGAAGGGGTGGCCAGCCAAACGGCTATTAGCGAAGCGATTGGTGTATCGAATCCTTCACCAGAACAGCTTCCAGTGATTCCGGTCGAGGGGGCCTCAGAATCGGCTTCCTCTGGTGAGCCGCTGATCAGCCGAAAGAGGCGTCGTGCAAAGGTTGCCTCCCGATTCGCATCCTCCGCGATGCGGTCCCCAGCCAAGATCAGCCCTTGCCTTCCTTCTGAGTGGGGTGAAACCTTAACTCCGGTTGTTCAAACGACGGTCGTTCCCCACACGCCCCTTTCGTCCGATCAGACGCCTTCCTTGTCCGGAGTGCCACAAGAAACAATCTACTCACCGTCGATCGCTTTCATACTGTCTCCATTACCGAAGGCTCAGCAGTCTTGCATCCGACCGACTTCAGCGTCTCAATCGACTAGCAGAGCGACTTCAGCCCCGTCCGCTCCGAGTGGCCAGCGTCATATAACGGTGATCATCCATCTGCCTACAGATGAGTGGCGTGACTCCAACAACGCTGAATTCCGAGCCCTCGAGTACCAAATAATTATCCAGGGGTCTCTCACACATATATGGGCCGATGCCCGAGCCCGAGCGACGGTCATGCCTCTAGGGGCGCTCGCCGACAGTTATACCCAGATGTCTATTGGGGTAAGTATTTTTATATATTCAAATTTATCGTTGTTCAGCCCTAATTAATTTTTTCTTCCTAGCAGTATTGGGTAGAAAGCCTAGCTTTGTGCCAAAGGCTTGCCTTTTTGGAGCAAGAAGTTAAATAGTTGTGCGCTCCGAGCGGCTAGGCAGTGGCTTCTCAGGTGCAGCTGGAACAAATGAGCACCGAGATGGCTCAATTGAGGACCGATCTGAGTAAGAGCTTCGAGCAGTTGGAGGCGGAGAAGAGCAAAGGCGTCGAGCAAGCTGCACAATTGGCTCGGCTTGATAAACGGGTCAGCTCCTTCAAGTCCAAGTTCAATTTGGATAACACCAGGAAGCTTCGGGCCATCAAGGACTTGGAGATCAAATATAAGGAGTTTAGGGTGTTGGCCCAAAACCTAAAGGAGGTTGAGGCCACATTGAAGGATGAGCAGGATGGACGATCGGCCGAGCAAACCATCGCGAAGACCCAGCTTGACGCAAAAGATAAAGAGCTGGCTAAGTTGAAGAAAGAGTTGGATGCCTTCTGAGCGGCCTTAGAGATTTACTAGGGAGCCGAGTCGAGCAGGTTTGAGCTACAGAAGAAAGTGTACCTCCGCTCAGATGCTTTCAATGATAGGGTTACCGACTGGGCTCTCCGCCTCTTTAACCTTACTACCGACGGGACACTCGACCAACTTAGGGACGACGACTACATTCTGGTTACTTTGACCAGCAAGGTCATCAGTCGAGATAAGCTGACTGAGTCACTGCCCGATGATGTTTTAGATTATCTTGAGTGAGCTTTATTTGTGTGAGTTTTGCTTCTGTAATTTCATTGAAGTATCAATGAAGGATCGTTTGTCTAGCGAACCTTTATTATTTTTGTCCCCTTCTTTCCATCCCCTCTTTCCGTTCGGCATTTTCGGTTTCTTCTGTTGCATTTTCGGTTTCTACTTGCATTTAGCGCACGCTGCGTTGCTTATAGTCGAATTTAGCACACGCTGAGTTTCTTATACCCCCTAGTGTGGCTTCATGATCTTCCAATCGACAATAGTCGCTCGATCGGTTTCAGATTTTAAAGTCGTCACTCGACTATCTATGGCGACAAGGGTTTAAGGTCGTCACTCAACCGTTGATGGAGACTACGGTTTAAGGTTGCCACTTAACCATTGACGGAGACCAGAGTTTAAGGTCGTCGCTCGACCGTTGACGGAGACCAGGATTTAAGGTCACCGCTTGACTGTTGACGGAGACAGGGATTTAAGGTCGTCGCTCGAACATTGACAGAGATAAGGGTTTAAGGTTGTCGCTCGACCATTGACGGAGACCAGAGTTTAAAGTCGTTACTCGACCATTGACGGAGACAAGGGTTTAAGATCGTCACTCAACTTTTAACTTGGTTGATCAGCTCAAGAGTCTGGAAAACTTTTCGTCATTTATTCATGTCAGTTCTGCATCTAGAAGGCATATACACAAGTACATCTATATTTACTCATGCACCTCTCACCTGGCTCTGTACAGTTAGAGATGGTTCGCGTTCCATGGTCATTTGAGCCATTTTCCGTCTTCATCTTCCAAATAGTATGCCCCGAGCAGAGTTTCTGTACGACCTTGTAAGGTCCCACCCATGGCGCCTCGAGCTTGGTGACGCCCCCAGCTGGCTTGATTCTCTCCAAACCAGATCATCAACTTGGAAGGATCCACTACAAAAAAAAACAGGCTTACCAACGAAATTTTCCGTCGTAATTCCGTCGGTATAGTTGCTTAGTGACGGAATTATGATGGAAAATCAGTTGTCGGAAGATAATTTGTCGGAAACAGATATACCGACAGAATTTAAATTCCGTCGGTAATTACCGACGGAATTAGGATTTCCGTAGTAAAATTTATCGACGGAAACATAAATTCCGTCGGTAAATCATGCCAGAAATAGTGCTCCGGTAGTTGTGGTTACCGACGGAAACAACGTTTCCGTCAGTAAATAATTTTATAAATACCGATGAAAATAGTGTTTCCGTCGATAAACCATTACGATAATTGCCAACGGAATACTTATTCCGTTGGTATTCCGTCGGTAAAATAAAAAAATTACAAGAAAAAATTTATATTTCTTTTTGTACCTTCTTTACAATCCATATATACACTAAATCATCACAGACGATGACATTTCATATATACAAACACATACAAACAATCACATCCATACAAACACATACAAACAATTACTTTCACACCTACAAACACATTTCATATATCCTAATAATTCATACAATTCATACAAACATAAATAAACTATAACATCCATACAAACAAAGTAATATAAATAAAAACAATCACAATCATCTAAAACAAATAAAATCTATACAAATCACAATAATAGAAACAAACTAAACTATCCAAATTTCCATATATAAATCCAAATTTATAGAATCAGATATTTAAATACATACCATGGTAGAAAATACTCCAAATTATACATCCGCATACAATAGAAAATCCTGCAGAAAGTAAAATGCAATAGAATATGATTATTTATGAATAAGATAAAATTTTTGTAGTGATTTATATATAGCTAATTTTGATATCTGGATATAAATGAGCAAATGATGATGACGATGACGATGACGACGATGATGATGATCAATATGTCAATAGTAACTCCTGAAACATACAATAATATAATATTTAGAAATGTGCAGATTAAAATATCAAAACATAATAAATATAATTTTGTAATACTATAATGAAATGCTGAAACCTAAAAAAGAATGATGCATACCTCAACTATTCATGATTAGATCTTTCAAAAATATACAAACAAACAAAAGGTTAATAATTAAAACTAAGTAGGAAAAACTACTTACAAAAGGATGATCCCTCCAAAACTCTGTAAAGACTTCCTCTAGAAATCATTACAATGACACTCGTTAAATATGCAAGAAAAGAAATGAGAGCAATGCACTAAAAAAGTATAATGTTTAACTAATTTTACATGTCAACGAAAAAAGATACCTCGATCATATTTTGGATATCTACTGATGGCGATGAATTGTTCCTGAGAAAATGTAATACAATTAATATCATATTTTAGAGGTGAGCAGATTATAATTAATATCAAAATAGAATAAATATATTTTGCATGTTTTATAAGTGATAAATAAAAAAAGGTAAGTTATAGTTATACAAACCTAATCAAAGTCCTATGGGTCTTGAGTCTCTTGTAGAAGAAGAACTAGGACGAGCCCTGACTCTTGGATCTTCAGATGATTTAGGAGTTTTGGAAATTGATGAACCTATTATAGTTAGTTATAAACTGACACTATCCTCTGGAACAATTTTAGATTCAAAAGCTACTAGATTATTCCGTTGGGAGAAGGATAAGATGAACATATTCTTAAAAAGAGATGAAGGTGGAACGAAGCAAAAGAGGTACAACATTGAGTATGCAACAAACACTACAAGAAAATTGGGATTCTACAACACTTAAACAACAACGCTTTTTATAAAAAACGTTGTCTATTTTTTTTTAACAACGCTTTTAGTGAAAAGCGTTGTCTATTTCATTATTTTCTTATTAATAGACAACGCTTTTCTAAAAACCGTTGTCTATTAGTGATTTTTACGGGTCAATGACAACGCTTTGTAAAAAGCATTGTCTATTAGACTGATTTTTAGTGTCTACGACAACGCTTTTTAAAAAGTGTTGTCTATGTTTAAAATCTCATCTAAATCTTGATTAATACAAACCGTTGGATCTAGGTAAGGAGCAGAAAACCCAAACTCTTCTCCCAACTTCTATCTTCCGATCATTTTCAAGTCCCGAACCTTTCTCCCAAGTACTCCTCATCTCGCGCGGCCTTCTCCATCCAACTCCTCTCCAGCAAACTCCTCTCCTCTCCAGCAAACTCCTCTCCGGCCCCAACTGGGCGGAGTCCCCCGTCTCCGCCTACATGCGCTACCTCGAAAGCTCCCTCCTCAGCTCCGACACCTCCCGCCACCCCCGCCCGCCGCTTCCCTCCCCAGGGCTGCTCCCTTCCCCGCGCCCTCCCTTCCCCTTCCCTTCCCCTTCCCCCCGAGGGCTCCATAATTCGGCCTCGCTTCCGCCCCTTACTCCGCCGTCCGCTTTCCCTTCTCCGACCGCGTTTTTGGATCTGCTCTCTCCCAGATCTCCTTACCCCCTGCTTTCGCCGGGGTTCCGCTACCCTACGCCGTTGACTCCCAACTTTGCCCTCTCGTCGTTGCCGCAACCAGGAATTTTGGGGGTCGGGCCGTCACCCGGGCTGCAGCCGCCACCTTCCCCCGGGCTATGGTTCCCTCAATCGCCGTCAGGGTTCTTGCCCATACTGAGCCCTAGATGGAGGGATATGTTATAAATTAATTATCGTTGTGCGAAGCCCAGACTTTACTCCTGTGTCAAACCTTGCGAATTTTAACATTCTCAAAATTGGTTTCATCTATTAGTCTGACCAAAATCCGAAACACAATACTGAAGATGATGATGAAGACAACTGCTGGCTTACGGAATTCCTCTGGAGATATTGGTGGTATTGACTCGGGAGTTCAAGATCCAAGTGTGGCTGGCATTAGGTAGGTGAAGTGCAGTATATTTAAGTTTCTTGTTGTTACTATACACTTCTCTTGCAAAATATGGGTAGTATTTGATTTTGAAATGATCCTACTTAGTATACTGCTTTCATTCAAATGAAATGATGTATCTTTGAATCGACTGGTCCAGGAGAGATCCCCAAAGTAGTACCTTGTCAACATGATAACTATCCCCAATTCATTTCCTAACATGTCTGGAGTGTATGTATTGCATACAGGTTAACTTCATTTGACTGCATCGCAACTATTTTGCATAAATCAATTTCTATTAAGAAAGACTAGCGTGCTTCCTTTAGTTAGTAGAAATGTCAATTACTGCACCACTAACATTCTTCAGCTTGTTGCTTGTAGCTCTCTTCTTTAAGTTGTTGACTGAAGTAGTAAATCCTTAGCTTAGGCACTCTTTCAGATGTTTTTGAAATGCAAATGACAAAAAAGGTAAGTTTGAAAGGCTAAACCAAAGGGCAAGTCATTTGGCAGGCAGGCTAAGTGGTGCATCTGTAGATCAACTTGTATTGGTGCCATGTAATATCGGGTAAGTAAGAATTAAAACATCACTTTCAATTGTTGTCTTTTGATAATTTATTGAATTATATGCACTAATTATGTGTTTGTTGCATAGTTTCCATTGGATTATCACTGTTATTGACCCTTACAATGAAGTTATTTATTTGTTGGATTCTCTAAGGCACCGCATTCATGATGAGGATTGGAAATATATAGTGGAAATGTGAGTTCATATTTCTTTTTTATTAAGCATTTATGTTAATACAAAACTCATATATAAAAAAATCATTAACGTATGAAGGGCCTTAAGATTGTTTAATTCAAGCAAGGGAAGGAAAGGTATAAAAAAGGCTATGTGGGTAATAGTAAAGGTATGTGTAATTACATATAACATATATTTTAATGTGTATGTTTATCATTAATAATATGTCTCTAATTTCCATAGGCTCCTCGACAACAAGATGTCAAACAATGTGGTTACTATATGATGCGATTTATGAGACAAATTGTTGAAGAAGTTGAAATTATCGAAAGAGATTCACTACGATCTATAGTAATGTTTACTTGCTTATGTCTCAAATTATTTGAAATAAACTATTTAAAATATGCAAAGTCAATGTTGATTTTTTTTCCTCATTAATGTTCACAGTTCACACAAGCAGAGTATTCTCGAGAAGAAATTGATGAAGTGCGATCGGAGTTGGCAGAATGTATACAAGATCATATTTATGAGTAGGTGCGTTCCCTCACCCCTTCATATTTATGATCGGAGTTGGCTGTTAACTGGAGTTTCTTTTATCTCGTGCTATCCCTCACCCCTTCAACTCTGATATTTCAACTTGTCTAATCACAAAATGTGTTTGTTATCTATTAGTACTGCTATTCTACTGAACATAGTTTCTCTTATTATATCATTTATTAGTTTATTCTGAATAGTAGCATTTTTGTTTTAATTATGAGCTGCTGCTATTTGTGCTATCCCTCTTTTTCCTTGTTCTATTTGATATCTTTGTTCTTCGTTTTCCTTGTTCGATGATCTCGTTCCATCTCCTCACTATGAACTCATCATGATTCATTAGAGGTGATTAGGGTGAATCATTTATGTTCGGCTTGTTTGCTTCCATTGAGATTTAAGGAGCCAAGTGTTTTACATTCTTTTTTGTTTGGTGTATCAGACTGATGCTGCTATTTAGGCTATTAGCATGCATTGCTTCACAAGACTAATTTTTTGAATAAAGATAGTTTTTTTGCCCGTTTAGGGTGATTATTTCAGGTTTCATTGATTTCTCGTTCGTCTGGGCGCTTTACCTTGTTTCTTAATTGATAATCCGCCATTGAGGTTTAAGGAGCAAAGTGTTTTTACATTCCTTTTTTTTTTTTTTTGGTTTATCAGATTGTTGCTGCTAATTAAGCTGTTAACATGCATTGCTTCACTAAGACTTTTTTTTTAATTTTTTTGAAAAGATACTTTTTTTATTTTCTGTGATCTTGTGTTGGTTTTGATAAAGCAGGATCTTGAGTTGTGAGATTCACGTTCTTGTAAAGCATGTTAAGGTATGATCTCTCTTTCTTTCTTGCTTTCTTTCTCAAAAGAGAAAAAATATATATATGTTCTTTTAGTGTTCAGTTTCTTTTCATGAATTTGGTGCTTGCTCCACATATTTACAGTCGTATTCCTATTGTGTATGTGTCTTTCATCCATTCTTTGCACTATCTATCTATATAGGAGTCCTGGAGGGATGTATGGAAAAAAGATAGTTTCTAAGTTCTGTATGCAGTTGATGTGTTAAATGTAAATAATGATTACTTGTTTCCTTATTCAATTTCTCATTGACCTTTCTAAGTTGTCATTCAATCTTATTCCTCAATTTTCATTCACAGGAGAAATGCTCAAACTACATGGTAGAGATGGCATGGATAGAAAATGTGAGTACTGAATGATCACATTCATCCCAATATAAGATTTTATTTAGTAGTATTATAGATAAGTTCTAACATTGTTTGGAATAATTTCACTTATCACTTAAAGTGAAAATAAGTTGATTTGTATACTTTTTCATTCTTGTAATGCTTATTCGTTATGAGTTCTTCGTTTGCAATTTTATTCAGCTTCATCTAGTTTGGAAATAGATATCAATTCTCTGGAATTAGTAAGCTTTAGAATACAATTCACATTGGTCCACACCAACAACCATTAGTGTTGACATGACTGTTCCTCGTCCATCAAAATCATAAATAGTAGACAATTCACTGAAAACAAACTGAATGTACAATGCACACTATGATGATTTTCCCATGAATCTTAATGTGCTCACAGGATTAACATAGCTGTCCAGACCTAGACATTCAATGCTTTAGGATATTGTGGTATGAGGAAATGCCATTTTGTTCAATGAGACTTCAGCATAAGTCTGAAATTAACTGTTAATTAATTATTTGGAGTACATAATTATTTTCTTTTGCTATTAATTTTGGAATTAGTTAGAACAAAAGGGAAGAAGCCAGTTATGTAGCAATTTCTTAATGCTCTAAAAAAACTGTTGTGGATGGCATATGGTCACTTTGTTGCGTAGTCCATATTTATTTATTAACTTATTTTGCAGGTTGCATGTTCAAGTTTTAAGAAAATCTATTTCAACTTTTTCTATATGAATACTTAATCCAGTTCCATGGAAAGAGGGAGAAAGAAATTGTTCAGTTTAATAAATCTCGGCGAACAATCTATGGAAAAAAGATTGTTAGAATTTCACTCCAGTAAATTTGAAAACGGCGAACAATCTCGGCGAACAAGCTGCATGAGATCAGTTTAATAAAGCAGTCAGATAGCTGCATGCAATTTGAAAACTATTTTACATCAAGGATCTGAAAATCTTCATTAAGATTAGTGTAAATTTTGTTTCTTTTGGTAGAAAGTCATGATGATTGTTTTGTTTCTTTTGAGAGCCATCAGTAATGCTCATATATGCTCATCAGTAATGATTGTTTTGTTTTGTTTCTTTTGTAGGTGGATACAGGACAGTCGAGATCAGTACACTAAGGAGCGTCTGGATTCAGTAATTGATCAGTACATATAAGCGTATAGATTCAGTAACTACTGTACTATTTTGAGTAAACAGATTGTTGGCTACTTCAGTATTCAGTATTCAGTAAACAGATTGTTGGCTAAACAAATTGTAGATGTTCAAAACAGATTTTTTGTGCTCTTTTGTTTTATATGTGAATATCACTATATACTTTGAAACAGAATTAGTGTAAATTTTGATATTTACTAGCTTTTCATGTAATTAATTATTAATATTACTTCAACGTCAGATTTCTATTATTTTTATGAGTTTGAAATCATTAACCGAGTTGATTATATGTAAAATTCGAATCTAGACATGGTAAAAGAAAAATAATAGTTTCGTAAATATAAAAATAATGATTTTTAAATAATTTTTTTTTTATTTTTTTTCTTTAAAACGACAACGCTTTTAAAGCGTTGCAAGAAGTGTTGTCTTTGTAAAAAACAACAACGCTTTTAAAGCGTTGTAATAGTGTTGTCTTTGCAAAATATAACTACGCTTTTAAAGCGTTGCAAAAGCGTTGTCTTTTCTACCAAAAACAACGCTTTAAAAGCGTTGTAAAACGTTGCCTCTGCAAAAAACGACAACGCTTTTAAAGCGTTGCAAAAGCGTTATCTTTGGTACAAACGACAACGCTTTAAAAGCGTTGTCGTTGAGCAGACTTTTTACAACAGTGCCTTTAACAACACTTTTTCAAGCAAAAAGACAACGCTTTAAAAGCGTTGTCTATTAGCTTTTTTCTTGTAGTGAAATTTTGCAGATGTGAGCGCTTTGCTATCACATCTGTAAAATTTGTTGCATATTCAATGTTGTACCTCTTTTGCTTCGTTCCACCTTCATCTCTTTGTAAGAATATCTTCATCTAATCCTTCTCCCAACAGAACAATCTAGTAGCTTTTAAATCTAAAATTGTTTTAGAGGATAGTGTCAGCTTATAACTAACTATATTGGATGTTATATTGGTATAGTACCTAGTTTGGATTTTGGCTGCATCAGAAGATGTGGTAATGAATTAAATAAAATCAAATAACCGAGGCCATAAAGGATTTTGAAGTTGAGGTTCAATAGCTGATTGATACTTAGTTCATGAGTCAATACAACATCATATCAATTGAACAAAGTGTAACAAAAATTAGAATTCACAACCAACTGCATAGCCTCATCTAACTACCATGTAAGTCCCCGTATAGGGGAAGATGTGTTGGTTCACACATCTTAATTAATGAAGTGTGAAGTGCGAATTTTGTGGATCATGCTGCACCAAAAGCATTTGAGTGAACTATGTCATTCACAAGTAAAAAACACAAAAACAAACTATCAGTACTAATAATTTATGTGGTCGATCATCTCTTCGATCGCATATATATATAATGTTTGCACAAATTAACCCAACTTAATTTGAACCACAATTTTCATTTTCTATAAGGAAATTAAACTGATTAATTAATTAATTAATAATTTTTGGGTTAAAGAGGCGACACTAAGAAATTAAAAACCACCCATGAATACCTAATGCATACTATATTTTCCAAAAGTACATAAGTTGGATTAAATCTTATCATAATTTGGTTTAACACTGACAAGATTATCATTTTATATCAATTAGATGGTACATTCCTAGTCAATGTGTTGAAGACATCTTCAGACAATTTTCATATATATGAAGACCCTGCCCATCCTAGCTAAATTCTCTAGTCATGAGGGAAAACCTTATAATCATTATTAACAAAGGTCACAAACTAAAATTTTGAATTTTTTGAAACCCCATTTAATTAGTTTAAAAGATTGGATCAATACTAACAATTGGATCAACTTAACTAGCTAGCTAGCTTGAGTCATTCTGTATTGGTTGGCTAGCTAGCAAGTTATATAAAATACCAAGTCATCTCTTGTCTCCTCCATCAGTTACTCCATATATTCATATAATATTCCCTGTTTATTTTGTGTCCCTACACAATAGAGAAAAAAATTGTAGTAGAAACCACTTGCTGGCAGCCAACACAGCCATCGGTCGGCACAGCCGTCGGTCGCTTGCAAGCGCTCGACACAGCTGTCGTTCACTTGCAAGCTCTCGGCACAGTTGCCGACCACTTGCTAGTAGCTGGATGACCGCTTGCTAGCAGCTGATCGACACAGTTGTCGGTTGTTTGCTAGAAGCCGCCGGCAAGCGAGAGACCGCTTGCTAGCGGCCGACACAACCACTAGGGTGCGGCTAGCGCCCGGCAAAGCCGCCAGCCGTGTGGTAGCGACTGGCGGAGAGGAGAAAAATGGAGAGGAGAGGAGAGAACTTACCTGAAGATCATCGAAGAGGAGAGATCGCGCTGGAATCGCCGAAAAGGAGAGATCGCGCCGGAATCACCGAAGAGGAGAGATTGCGCCGGAATCGCGGGAGAGGGGGAAATCGAGCGCACGAGAGGAGAAGGGCTGGTGCCCTAATTTTATTTTCGGGATTACCAACGGAATTTAGATTCCGTCGGTAATTTCCCACGGAATTTAGATTCCGTTGGTAATCTTGATATTTTTGTTTTTATTTCAGGATTTCCGACGGAAATTAGATTCCGTCGGTAATCCTGATATTTTTGTTTTTATTTCAAGATTTCCGACGGAATTTAAATTCTGTCGGAAATCCTGATATTTTTGTTTATATTTCAAGATTACCGACGGAAATTAGATTCCGTCGGTAACTACGTTCCCATCATTGTATCGACGAAAATTAAATTTCGTCGGAAAATATTACCGACGAAATTTTAATTCCGTCGATAATATTCTAATTTTACCGACGGGAAATTAATTCCGTCGGTAATATTTGAGATTACCGACGGAAATTAGATTTCGTCAGAGAGTACCGATGGAAATTAGCTTCCGTCGGAGATTACCGACGGGATATTATTCCGTCGGTATATTCCGTCGGTAAACCTGATTATTTTTATAGTGATCTCGGGATCATCCTCCGGTTGTAGTTTTGCTTCATCCGCTGCCAATATGCCATTAACCGAATGGAAGCTTTATCCTGCGCTTTATCCACCAAGTCGAGCTCTATTAACCTCCACTCGGTGTTTCCCTCGTAATAGAATCGTACTCGGTCAGATTCTACTGTAACCTCCATGGGGACCACTACTTCTCCCCCATATACCAACTGGAATGGTGGTACGTCGGTCACCTCCTTTGGAGTTGTGAGAAGTGCTCACAAGACACTTGGGAGCTCGTCGACCCAGCTACCCCCAGCACGGTCGAGCTAAGCTCGTAAGCCTCTAAGGATCTCCCGGTTTATGACTTCAGCCTAGCCGTTGCTCTAGAGGTAGGCCACTGAGGTGAAGGTCTGTTGGATGTCATAGCCTTCACATAACTCCCTAAGCCTCTAACTCATGAATTGCCTCCCGTAATCCGAGACGAGCCGATGGGAGATGCCGAATCGACACAGGATGCTCTGCTAGATGAATTTGATAACCATTTGCTCACTTATCCTTGCCAATGGCTCAGCCTCCACCCACTTTGAGAAGTAGTCTACCGCGACGAGCAGGAACCTTCGCTAGCCAGTCGCCATTGGAAACGGTCCCACGATGTCCATGCTCTATTGGTAGAACAGGCAAGACACCGCGGCTACCTTCATCTCCTTGGACGGTCGGTGCAGGATATTGTAATACCTTTGGCAAGACAGACATATGGTTACTGTCCGAGCGACATCCTCTTGGAGAGTTGGCCAAAAATATCCAACCAAGAGAATCTTTGAGCCAACAAATGACCACCTGAATGGTTTCCACAGGAGCCTTGGTGCACTTCTTGCACGATGTATTCTACGTCCTCTAGTCCCACACACTTGAGCAGGGGTCTTGAGAAAGATCTCTTATAAAGTTGGTCTCCAATCAAGGTAAATCGTCCGACCCACTTCTTTAACTATCACACTGTCTCCTGGTCAACCGGAGTGTTACCCGATCGGAGGAATTCAATTAATAGTTGTGTTTTCCAGTCGCTTGGGAAGATTACTCCCTCCATCTGGTCGATGTGCGCTACCAATGAGACCTGCTCGATCGGCTGGCTGATCTCCACTAGAGATAATGAACTAGCTAACTTAACTAGTTCATCCGCTGCTTGATTATCCAATCGGGAGATCTTCTATATAGTAACTTCTTGAAAATTGACCTTCAGCTTCTCAAAAGCTTCTGCATATAATTTGAGTCAAGAGTTGCTAATCTCGAACGTCCCTGATAGTTATTGGGTGGCCAGCTGAGAGTTCGAGTGAATAAGGACTTTTGTGGCTCTGACATGCCGCGCTGCCTGGAAGCCGGCTATCAAGGCTTCATATTTAGCTTCGTTGTTAATAGCCCGATAATCCAACCGAATTGAAATTTGCATCTAGTCTTCCCGTGGTGAAATGAGCAGACTGTCAATCCTGTTACCTTGTCGAGTGGCTGAACCATCGACATATATTCTCCAAGTTGCTACTGGCTCGGCGTTCTGGACCTCTGTGATGAAATCAACCAAGGTCTGAGCTTTGATTGTCGTTCAGGGTTGATATTGTTGGGGTTGCAAGGTTACAAATATAACCTCACATTGAAAACACATGGGAAAGATCATGGGTTTATAAGAGAAAAGATATCTCCATTGGTATGAGGCCTTTTGGGGAGAGCCCAAGAGCAAAGTCATGAGGGCTTAGGCCCAAAGTGGACAATATCATGCCATTGTGGAGATATTTAAATTCTTTTCGATCCAACAGTTGGTATCAGAGCCTGGACTGCCAGAAGATTTAACCGCCGACTATGCACAAGAGCTATGGTTTGATTGAGCCATGTGAGTACAATATTAATCTCGAACAAAGAAAGTGGGGGGCTCCTATGTTCGGATCAAGAGGACCAGACACCAGGCAAGAAGTCCTAATTGCGGCTAGGCAAGGAAGTTCTAGTAGGTCGGGTGGACCGAGGGGCAGGAAGACCTGGTGGGTCGAGGATCGAACGTGGGAAGCCTGCGGTCCTTTGTTTGAGGGGGGGGATTGTTGGGGTTGTAAGGTTGCAAACATAGTCCCACATTGAAAACACATGGGAAAGATCATGGGTTTATAAGAGAAAAGATATCTCCATTAGTATGAGGCCTTTTGGGGAGAGCCCAAGAGCAAAGTCATGAGAGCTTAGGCCTAAAGTGGGCAATATCATGTCATTGTAGAGATATCTAAATTCTTTTCGATCCAACAAATATTGGATATCAAACTCACTTAGTTTAGTTGTCCATTTGATTAGCCGTCCGGATGCCTCTGGGTTGAGGAGGACTCTTCCCAGGGTACTGTTGGTCATGACGATGATAAGATGAGTGAGGAAGTACAGGTGAAGTCTCCAAGCGGCAAGCACCAAAGTGTAAGTTAAATTTTCCAGATCAGTGCAGCGGGATTCGACGTCTTTCAATATATGACTTAAAAAGTATACGGGTTGTTACTCATGGTTGTTCTGCTTGACTAATGTCGAGCTGACCGCATACTCTGTGGATGACAAATATATCCAAATCGGTTCCCCGGCGCTCAGTTTAGCTAACACAGGTAAGGAGTTTAGATATCCCTTGAGATCCTCCAGTGCCCGATCGCACTTCGCGTCCCACTAGAATTTTGTCGCTCTGTGCAGCACCTTGAAGAACAGTAGGCTCTGATTGAATGACTTGGATATGAATCTGGACAATGTTGTAATCCGTCCGGTCAGTCGTTGGGCCTCCTTTAAGCTGCGTCACGGAGGCATGTCTTGCAGCGCCTTTATCTTGTTCGAATTTGCCTCGATACCTCGTTCGATGATGATATATCCGAGGAAGTGTCCACTCTTAGCACCGAACAAACACTTGCTTGGGTTTAACTTCATCCCGTATGTCCTCAAGGTTTGACATGTCTCTTCGATATTTGCACACATATCAGCAGCTCAGACTAATTTTATTAATATAATGTTGATGTATACCTCCAAGTTATGATCGATCTGCTTCCGAAACACCTTGTTCATGAGCCTCTAGTAGGTGGTGCCAACGTTCTTCAGTCCGAACTGCATGACGTTATAGCAGAACGTTCCATCGGTTGTGATAAAGCTAACCTTTTCCTGATCCTCTTTGGCGAGCGACACTTGGTGGTAGCCTTGATATGCGTCAAGCATGCAGATCAACTCGCATCCCGCCGTAGAGTCCACCATCTTGCCTATCTAGGGCAACGGATAGAAATCTTCCGGGCACGCTTTATTCAAGTCACAGAAGTCGATGCATACTCGTCATTTGTTTCCCTGCTTAGAGACTAGCACAACATTAGCGAGTTGGCTCGAGAACTGAACTTTCCGAATATGGCCAGCCTCCAGTAGTTTCTCTATTTCCGCCTGGATGATTAGGTTTTGTTCTGCGTTGAAGTCATTTTTCTGCTGCTTCACTGGTCGGGTGTCTGGTCAGATATGGAGCTCATGATGGACGACGCTCGGCGAGATTCCGGGTAGCTCATGGGTCGACCAAGTGAACACATCATGATTCTGCTTGAGGCAAGCGAACAACTTAGCCTTTTTCTCACTCTCTAGATCGGCTGTAATGAAGGTGGTCACATCCAACCGGTTCGAATGAATCTGAACTTCTTCTTTTTCTTCATAAATCATTGCAAGGGGCTTCTCAATGATAGTGTTCACCTCCACGCATGGGTTTTCCTATCTGACCATCTCGATGTAGTATCGTCGAGCGACCAATTGATCACCTTTGACTTCTCTCACTTTGTCACCCACCGAGAACTTAATCTTCTGGAAGTAGGTGGACACCACTGCTCAGAACATGTTTAGGGTCAGTCGGCCTAATATAACATTGTATGCTGACGGTGCGTCTACCACAATCAAGTTTGTGGTCCTTGTCCTCTTCAAGTGCTCCTCGCCAAGTGAAATGGCTAGCTTAGTCCGGTCGATTGGCAACACTTCATTGCTCATGAAACCGTAGAGAGGGGTCTGTTAGTTAGAGCCCTAGAGCCAATCATATAATGATTATTATATGGACTCGATGTATCATATTCCTATATACTTATAAAGGCATTTCTTTATGGTTATTATACTTACTTGTATTGGTGTCAAATAACTAAGTATAATAGCGTCCTTGAGTAGAAGGTTCTTATCTATATCAATCGATTAGTTGAATTGATAGTGAGATGATATAGAAAACACTACTCTTAATCATTCCTAGTCAAGTATTAACATTCAGCGATAATATTAATGCGATGAGACTAACATGTAGGTCAACTCGATGACTTGATCTCACAAGTCATGGATATGGAGATATCAAGTTGACACATGGGTATGCATTGGAGAATGTATACTGAATGACCCGCCATGAGAAAGTATCATGAATCATTATATGAGTGTCATATACTTTCTCATGTGACTATTAGTATGACTATCAGTCCTTGGACCTGAAGTTACCATGGTTCCCTACATAACATAAGGAGTTGCATACTTTGGGTTTGTTAAACGTCACCCGTAACTGGGTGGACTATAAAGGCGATTACTGGGTATGTAACAAATTATGCGGAGGGATGTGAGTGATGTAGATGGGATCTATCCCTCCTATATGACGGGAGTGACATCATGATTCTTGATAGAGTGAGACCACTAAGTGCATGGTCATGCCCAAATGAGTCAATATGAGATATTGAGCTCATTTGTTTAGAGTGAGTCTACTTGGAGTTCAAGATATAGATTGATTAGAGAATGATACGGTCTATGCCTCAATTGATCAATCTAGATGTCAAGGATAGAAGGACATTGTCACATATTGTGAGAGTCACAATTAGTAGTCACAAAGGTGATGTTGGATCTCAACATTCTTGTAACTTGGGTAGGAATGATGTGTTGCTAGATACCACTCATTACTTATGCTTCTAATGGGTTTAGGAGCATTGCCAACATTACAAGAACCTATAGGGTCACACACAAAGAGCAATTAGATAGAGAATAGGTTCATATGATGAACCAAGAGGATTAGGTTCATGTGATGAACCAAATTGGATTAAGAGTAATCCAAATTAAACTAATTGAGTTGGACTCAATTTGATTCATGTGTTGAATGAGTCTAATTTAGATTATGACTCATTGAATAATTTAATTTAATGAATAGAGATTCATTAAATTTAAATTGACTTGAATCAAAGGTTATATTTAATCAACCATGGGAGATAAATGGGTCAAGTTTGACTTGACTTGAGAGGGAAGATGAAGGGTCAAGTTTGACTTGACCAAATGCCACCTCATTTGTGACTTGGCATGGGTCGGCCAATGATGGTGTTCCACATCATCAAGGCCACATCATTGTGTGTCACCTCATGAGGAAGACCAAGAGCCATGACTCTTGGTATTACATAGAGGTTTAAAAACCCCTCCATTAAGTGGTCGGCCACATTAGTGAGGCATTAAGCAATTTGTGTAAAATACCGAAAATAGGCGAATATTAATAAGGGAATTTTCTGGAATTTTTGGAAATTTTTCGGGAATTTTTCGGAGCTCGTATGGACGCGTTTACGGGGATAAAAAAACGGGACCTCGGGAAAGCCTATTTAGGCTACCCATTTAAGCGAGGAAATGTTTATATTTATAATTCCTTTTTCCATTTCTTTTTCTTATTATTATTCCTTCGTTTACTCCCTTCCTCGCCAAACCTGTGTCGAACCCCCTCCCCCGTGCGTTTCTCTTCCTTTCCCCCACCGAAGTCTCTCGTGCCCTAACTGCACGAGCGGTTCCCTCCTCTCCCGAGCCTTTTCCCTCTCCCTCTCCCTCTCACGGCGTGGAGCGCCTCTCTTCTCTTCCTCTTCTGCCGATGCCATCTGTGCCCTAGCCGGCTCGACGCCACTACCGACACCGATTCCCCAGCGCCGACCGCCGTCCCTCTGTGCCCTAGCATCTCCGCCGACGCCGAGCAGTGCCAGCCTTCTCTCCTCTTCCTCCATCCCGAGTTTCCCTAGCCGATTCTTCTCGGACGCCCTCTGCCATAGATTTGGGCCACAACCGTCGTCACTCTGCCCTAGCGACTGTTAGGATTGTCGTACTCGGCTAGAGAGGGGGGGTGTGAATAGCCGCCCCAAATCGTTCGTTTCTTTCTACAAATCAAGTTAGCGCAGCGGAAATAAACAATAGAAATGACAACGGAGAATAGAAAACCTCAAACTCGTCGATGTAACGAGGTTCGGAGATGAAACTCCTACTCCTCGGCGTGTCCGTAAGGTGGACGAAGCCTATCAATTCGTCGGTGGATGAGTCCCCGGAAAACCGGCTAATAAGAACACTCCTTCTGGGTGGAGAAACCTCGCCACAGAAATTTCTTGCAACAGCAAGAAAGGTGTACAAAAATACAGCACAAAACAGAAGACAATAAGAATGTACAAAACAAAGCTTGCCTACTGTTCTTGTCGACTGGAACCCGAAGCAGCAACTTCAGGAAACTCACAGCAGCAGCTGATCAGTCGAGGAAAGCTCACCCGAAGCTTCAAGAAGGAGCTCACACGAAGCTCAGTAAGCTCAACAAAGCTCGATCACAGTCAGGAGTAGGAAGAAGAAGGGCACCACTGTAGAAGTCCTTGAACTCCTTTTATAACCTGCACTCAACCTGCACTGCACCTGCGAAGAACAGAAGACAGAAGACTAGCCGTTGTGAGCCAACGGCTAATTCTGGACCGATCAGGCTTCAACCTGATCGGTCCAGGGAACCTCTGATCGGTCCTGGGGACCGATCAGGCCCCAGTCTGATCGGTCCCCGGACCGATCCCACCTCTCTGTAAGAGAGGTGGCTGCGTCTCTGATCGATCGTGGAGACCGATTAGACTCCCTGCTGATCGGTCTCCAGACCGATCAGATGACTTACAGAACCCTTCTGTTTGTTATCTGATCGGTCACCAGACCGATCAGATACTCAGGCGTATCACTGGATCGGTCACCAGACCGATCCAGGTTTAGAGCTCCAGCCCTAAACCCTAAATGGTCCTGAGAACGAGCTACCGAGCCCTCTCTTGACCTAGTCCGGAGAACGAGCTACCGAGCCCTCTCCGACTTCGTCCGGTCCAGAGAACGAGCTACCGAGCCCTCTCTGACCACAGTCCGGAGAACGAGCTACCGAGCCCTCTCCGACTTTCCGTGCCAAGTCTCCAACTTGGTCTTCTCCGTGCCAAGTCTCCATACTTGGACTTTTCCCGTGCCAAGCTCCCTGCTTGGACTTTTCACCAGATGTCTGGTCCACCTTGACCCATCTGAATTTCCCTTGCCTGGCTTAACTCACCAGGACTTTCCAACTGCCTAGATTCACTCACTAGGACTTTCCCGAATGCCTGGCTTCACTCACCAGGACTTTCCCGAATGCCTGGCTTCACTCACCAGGACTTTCACATTCACCTAGCTTCACTCACTAGGATTTTCACCTGGCTTCACTCACCAGGATTTCCCGACTGCCTGGCTTCACTCACCAGGACTTTCACTCTGCCTAACATCCCAGTTAGGACTTCCCAGTCAAGTATCCGGTCAACCTTGACCTACTTGACTCTTCTTCATCCAACCTGATCAGACCCTGATCAGTATCTCTCCGCATGGACAACTGCACCTGCATTGTCCATGTCTACATGTCTTTCTGTATTGTCAAACATCGAAACCATGACCAAGGTTTACGCTTGGTCAACTAGGTCAACCTTGACCTACTGGAAATTGCACCAACAATCTCCCCCTTTTTGATGTTTGACAATACCTTTAAGTTAGGCTAATCCAATAGCCTCAACTTTCTTCATGCCACTAGGTAATGAAACATAAGTTACAACCTTACATTCTCCTTCTAAGAAGGCAACCTCCTTCTTAGATAATGAAGGCCTAACTTAAACCCTTCATTCTCCCCCTATTGGCACACATCAACAAACTCTCCCCCTGAAGAGTAAGTTATCGTTGTTCACAACTTCACTCGTCGTGATCAACAAACTCTCCCACTAACTCCAATGTTCTTCCTTGAACATTCTCTAGACATTCTTCCCCTTTTTGACACACATAAAAAGGAGTGAATCAAGGTCAAGAGTTTCTTCCTAATGAAAGTCCCATACCTTTCATTGAAACCCTTAATTTCCCCCTTGATACTAATGTCAATAGTTAACTTAGTGATAATCTCATATCACTTAAGTCTTTAGGAGTAAAAACTCCCCCTAAAATTCAACTCCCCCTTGACTAATAGGTAAAACTTCCCCTAAAGGTCAACTCCCCCTTGACCATTGCACCAACAATGTCTTGGAGAGTTTCAACCCTTTAGAAATCCAAAACACCAACTTCATTGCTGAAATTTCAGAAATTTCAGACAGCACAGTCGAAACTGGCACGCCCTGATCGGTCACCAGACCGATCAGACCTGGACCGATCAGGGAACCTCCTGATCGGTCCACGACCTCTGATTTCTGAATTTTCCTTCTCCCGAAATTCAGAAACCTCTAGAAAATCACAGAAAATTTCAAAAATTGTAAAATTTTGAGGATACATTCCTCATAACATATACTATCATGGAAAAATAGTTTTCTATGAAAATAGCTTCCATTTTTCAATCTTGATACAAAGTTCACAAGTCTTTGAAATAGCTCAAAGTTAACTCATCTTTGTATCACTTTGCTCAATGATGAATGCTATCACTAGAAAAGCTTCATCAAGGTTTTTCAAATCAATTTTGAAATGAATTTAAACCATTTAATTTAGGACCACAATCTTAGGGCTAAATGTACATGACTTGTACACAAGCTTTCCCTATGATCCTCCAATTAGAATTAGGCTCATCTAGGTACACGAACTATGCACCTTGATCCTAACTCACAATCCTAATATCTCACACACATCTAAGGTGTATCAAACACATCCAAGTCAATTTTGATGTGAGATATGGGTTTAGGTTATTTAGGCTAGGTTCTCATGCATTTTCTAAACAACAATTTGATCTCCATATCAAATTAATTGATATGACATATAATTGATTATAAATGCAAAAGATGATGACATGGCATATAATTGTATCATAAATGAAAACATGTGCCAATGTCATGATGTCATGGCATAAAGTATGAAACTTAAATAAAGCATGACATTTAAATAACTTAAGCATTATCATGACATTTCAAATGATGATAAATTAAGTATGATGTCATGACATGGCATATGGCAAGCAATATATGGCAAATAACATGTAAAGGTATAGAAAATACCTAACTCTAGCCTTAGTTGCCATTTTTGATCATATTGCCATAAAATCCATATTCCTAAGTGTATTAGACCTAAAATCATATACTAAGGATTTTTAGATCACTATGTGCCAATTAGATTGACCCTAGAAAACTCTTCAATTGTGATTGGCACATCCTAAACACCTTAGGAATAATTTTCCATTTCATTTTCAAGGCTTGATTATACCTTGAAAAATCCTAAAGTGCCACCTTTTGCCATGATTAGGTTAACTACCTATTCAAGTAAGGTTGGCACACCCTAACTAATCTAGCCTGATGAAATCACGCTCCTAGGAACCCAATACCTATTGGAGTTCATTGGGTTCACTAAATATTCACTAGGGATGTCTTCCCTAGCAACCCTCCTAATGACCCTCCTAGGCTTTAAAGCCTTGGTCATTTGGGACTCATCAAAATCCACTCTAGGGGTGACTCCCCTTGTGACCTTGGTGATGGTCTTCCTAGCCCTAGATTTTGTTCCATAATCGAATGGAACATTATGATAAGTGGGCTTGACCACTTGGGACTTAGGTTTGTGACCCAAACCTTTCATGTCCTTGGCTTTGGTTTTTGCCCCTTAGACCCTATATTTGACTTTTCCAAATTTTTAAGGGTCTTTTCTAACATGTCAAGTCTTGACCTCAAGACTTGATTTTCCTTCTTTAATACCTCAAGACTTGATTTGTCATTTTTCTTTGAGGTATTCCTAGGCATATGTCTAGATGATTTGGGATTTCTACCTAGATTTTCCTTAGCCTTAGATGGGTTAATTCTAGGGTTGACATTTCTAGTATTATCCTTATCTAGGTTAACATGTTTGGCTCCTAAGCTCATGTATTGATTCCTATAATTAACATGCTTATCATTCTTGACTATAGCAATAAGGCTACTAGCATGCATCTTATTACAAGAATGAGACTTAAATGTTACCTTAGGGTTTGCCTTAGCTCCCCCTATTGACGTGCTCGGTCTCTTGTCCTTGTGAGATTGCCTCCCCCTCGGACATTGGCTCCGATAATGTCCCCTTCGCTTGCATTGGAAGCACACCACGTGCTCCTTGCTCTTGCGTATCGGGACTCCGACTTCCTTGATCTTTGGCGCCGGTGGAGTCTTCCTAACCCTCTTTGGACACTTACTCTTGTAGTGCCCAAATTTCCTACACTCAAAGCACATTATGTGTAATTTGCTAGAAATTAAAATGTTTGAGTTACCTAGGTTTGAGGATGGATGAAAGCTCTCTTCTTCATCCCTTCCGGAGGTAGAAGCTTCTTCTTCTTGCTCCGAACTTGAAGAAGAACTCTCCTCCTCTTCTTCTTTAGATGTTGAGTGGCCCTCAACTTCTAAATCCATTCCTCCATGAAGTGAGCTACTTGGCTCACTTGACTCCTCTTCATGACTTGAAGTGGAGTTCTCCTCATGGAACTTTGCCAAGTTGTTCCACAACTCCTTGGCATCGTTATATCCACCTATCCTACACAAAACATCATTAGGTAAAGAAAATTCAAAAATTTTCAATACCTCATCGTTGACTAGGGATTGGTGGACTTGTTCCTTGGTCCACTCCTTCTTCTCTAGGGTTTCTCCTTTCTTGTCCATCGGAGGCTTGAAACCTAATTGAACACAACTCCAATTTTCAAGGTTAGTCATAAGAAAGTACTTCATTCTTACCTTCCAAAACGCGAAGTCGTCGCGATCGTAGAAGGGTGGAATCGTGACGTCTTCTCCAAATAGATCCATTCTCTAACTTGTGCTCCCTTGGGTGTTAATCCGACGAAGAGCAACCTTGCTCTGATACCACTTGTTAGGATCGATGGTCGCGGCTAGAGAGGGGGGGTGTGAATAGCCGCCCCAAATCGTTCGTTTCTTTCTACAAATCAAGTTAGCGCAGCGGAAATAAACAATAGAAATGACAACGGAGAATAGCAAACCTCAAACTCGTCGATGTAACGAGGTTCGGAGATGAAACTCCTACTCCTCGGCGTGTCCGTAAGGTGGACGAAGCCTATCAATCCGTCGGTGGATGAGTCCCCGGAAAACCGGCTAATAAGAACACTCCTTCTGGGTGGAGAAACCTCGCCACAGAAACTTCTTGCAACAACAAGAAAGGTGTACAAAAATACAGCACAAAACAGAAGACAATAAGAATGTACAAAACAAAGCTTGCCTACTGTTCTTGTCAACTAGAACCTGAAGCAGCAACTTCAGGAAACTCACAGCAGCAGCTGATCAGTCGAGGAAAGCTCACCCGAAGCTTCAAGAAGGAGCTCACACGAAGCTCAGTAAGCTCAGCAAAGCTTGATCACAGTCAGGAGTAGGAAGAAGAAGGGCACCACTGTAGAAGTCCTTGAACTCCTTTTATAACCTGCACTCAACCTGCACTACACCTGCGAAGAACAGAAGACAGAAGACTAGCCGTTGTGAGCCAACGGCTAATTCTGGACCGATCAGGCTTGACTGATCGGTCGAGGCTCGATCGGTCACGGGGACCGATCAGGCCATCTGATCGGTCCTCGACCGATCCCACCTCTGTAAGAGAGGTGGCTGCGTCTCTAATCGATCGTGGAGCCGATCGGACTCCTGGCGATCGGTCTCGACCGTCGAGATGACTTCTGAGAACCCTTCATTTGTTATCGATCGGTCGCGACCGTCGAGATACTCGGCGTCTCATTGGATCGGTCACCAGACCGATCGAGGAAGTTCTAAACGGTCTAAACCGGTCAGAGCGAGCTACCGAGCCCTCTCTTGACCTAGTCAGGAGAACGAGCTACGAGCCCTCTCCGACTTCGTCCGGTCTGAGAGAACGAGCTCTCGAGCCTCTCGACCACGGTCAGGAGAACGAGCTACCGAGCCCTTTTCGACTTTCGTGCCAAGTCTCCAACTTGGTCTTCCCGTGCCAAGTCTCCATACTTGGACTTTTCCGTGCAAGCTCCTGCTTGGACTTTTCACCGGATGTCGTCAACCTTGACCCATCTGGATTTCCCTGTCCGGCTTCACTCACCGGACTAAAGCCTAGCTTCACTCACTAGGTCTTTCCCACTGGCTTCACTCACGGGTCTTTCCCAGCGCCTAGCTTCACTCACGGACTTTCTCCAAGCTGGCTTCACTCACGGACTTTCACTTTCACCTAGCTTCCTCACTAGGATTTTCACCGGCTTCACTCACCAGGATTCCATCTGCCTGGCTTCACTCACCAGGACTTTCCGAACTACCTAACATCCCAGTTAGGACTTCCCAGTCAAGTATCCGGTCAACCTTGACCTACTTGACTCTTCTTCATCCAACCTGATCAGACCCTGATCAGTATCTCTCCGCATGGACAACTGCACCTGCATTGTCCATGTCTACATGTCTTTCTGTATTGTCAAACATCGAAACCATGACCAAGGTTTACGCTTGGTCAACTAGGTCAACCTTGACCTACTGGAAATTGCACCAACAGCGACGACAGCCGGCCGCCGGCGCCCCTTTCCAGCGCCCTCCTTCCTTCCGAGTAGTGTAGATTGGCCTAGGGCTCGAGTTCACCTGCATACTTCCTGCCGTGCCTAGTAGTGATCCTTAAGGTAGGTGGTCTAACTTGCTGTGGAATTAGGAATCGTGTAATTGATTTTCCTTGTGATCTTCTTGCTGTTCTGGACCAAGAGGAGAATCTCAGATCAGTTCTTATTGTGTTTCCAGATCAGAGCTTGGATATTCTTCTCTGTTCTTGATCATCCCTTCCTTGAGGTGCATTTAGGTCACGGTTAAGGTAAATTGAAATTCGGATGATAGTGCATTTCAAGGATAATTTGGCTAATTATGGATGTTGGTGTTAAGATGATGAAGGAACAGTGAACTCTTTCTTCACAGATCACAGGGGAGTGTTTTGTTGTCCTGCTGCTATATTAGAGGTAAACACTAACTTTAGCAACTGGTTTTGGTACTTTGGCTGTTGGATTATTGATGTGGGTGAGTTGGGTTTAATTCGATCAATGAAGCTATTGGAATTTGTGTTAGAATATGTTGGTATGTAGTACTTTGGTTATAGAAAGGATGATGGTGATATGATTAGGGTTTTACCCTAATTTAGAGTTAGAGGTTTTATTTAGTTATTTATGAGAATTTTAGCTAAATAAAAATATATGTATATTGGTGACACAGGACTTCGACGCGAGATGAGTATCTCGACGTCGAATTTGGACCGGTTTGGACATTTTTCATTGGAGGCGGGTACTTTGACTTATGTCTTTTGATATGCATAATAATGTGTTTAACATATAGCAATGATTGTGTTTTCCATTTGTTTCGGTTGGTCACTACATGATCTGTTACATGTTTGCTTGTTTACTTATTATACACGACATGTTATTATTTACCTGATCATATAAGCTTTAGAGGTAGTGACACAACCATATTATACATTATGTTCAGGACCTAGGGTTTATTTGATACCCTATCTGATATGTGTACCTTTGACTTGATTCATTTTCCTGTGGTACACATTTTGTATTTATTTATATGGTTATTGTTATGTTGTTCATGATATTGCCATGTTTAGTGTCATGCATCATCTTGCATGATTGCATACTGTGCGATTGTCTGCTCCATTATTGTTGAGCACATCGCCAGTTACATGTATCCATACACACCACCACTCATGGGTTAGTGGTAGATCAGACAGGTGTGTGACAGTTCTGTTGTTTGGCTCCGTTGGTCTAGTGACTCAGCGTGGTAGCCGGCAGACAGTTCTGCTCTATTTGGCTCCGCTGGTTTAGTGTAGCAGCGTGGTAGCCGGCAGGCGGTTGGACTCTGTTTGGCTCCGTTGGTCCGCTCATGGGAAGTGTGACGCAGCATAGTAGCCGGCAGAGATTTCCTCCCCGTCATTGTGTACCGAGAGATGAGAGCATTGCGCTCCCCCATTTATGATTTGGGGTAGGAGTATGTGTGTACTCCGACAGCATCCCGTCCACTCGGTCACTCATCAGGAGCAGTGACGTCAGAGTGCATGGTTGTCACAGCCCTACCCACTCGGTCTCACCATTGTGTGTGAGATGACTGACTGGCGTCAGGGGTGACCATGTCATTGGCATCATATGCATGATGCATTTATTGCTTGTGTTTGCTGCATTTACTTGCTGCATTTATATGGATGCATATGATTGACATGCATACAGGATTATGACACTCTCGGTCTGACGACCCTGTTATCCTTATACCTTGGTCCTGGTTAGTACAATTTTCTCCTGTATTCTTCAGTTGCATTTTATCTTTCTTGTATCAGGAGATTGTACGCATGATTAGTGCTAGTTGTTATATTCTTTGTTATGCATATCAGTTGTACCTGCTGAGTGTTGGACTCACACCCTCCTCCGTTGCTATTTCAGGTTGATGCTTGGTGTCAGCCTTTTTGCATGTCACGTGGCACATCAAATTAATTAAAATTGAAACTCTTTAAAATTAATACAAGCGTTGTAGCAACGAGTCTCAAGTCGTATTTTTTTCCAAGGGCAACTAGTAAGTGTGTGAAAATCCTAGAATTGTTTCAAATCAAAATCTTGCATTATCATGGTCCAGAATAGAATCAAGGTAAGAATGTTCTTAACTAGACATGCTCTATTAGATCTCATCACGTTAATATCAGTAAAGTTTAGCTCCCAAAGCATCATCAAATCAAATAATTCAATTCCCGAACTCCAAACCAAGTAAATTCAAAACTCAAGTCACATTTGCATAAATCAAACTACCTCCAATTCTCATTAACAATCACCTCAACAAACAAGCTCAAGAATTCAGTCACAATAAAATTGAATAGAGGTAGCAATCTAAACATCAAATTAAACATTCCAACACTTAAACAAAATTATAGAAACAAAGATTGAATTTCTAACTAAATCTTAAAACTCTACAAACTGTTAGTGTCATAATTGCAAAAACTAATCAGAATTAGGTCTAAGGGTGGGGTTTGTAAGCAAGAAATCACAAACAGAATTACATAAGGAAACATGAAACAAAATAGAAATTGCAAAGAAATGTAATCAGATCACAAGATCTGAGCATGTTCGTGGACAATTCAAAGATTAAGAAATAAAGAAAACTAAACCCTAAAGCATTCCACATCCAAATCCTTACTGCAAAACCTTCATCATCCTGCTGTCAACAGAATTGCCTCAGAGAACGCCCATACAGCTCCGGTGATGATGGAAATCGCGGATCGGAGAACGCCCCTGCATCCGGATTGTGAAATGGACAGAAACCAACTGCGCGGTCTGGAGAACGCCCCTGCCGCTTTTGTGACCTCGGTCGATGATCGCCGTCAGCTCATAGATCGTCGCCGATGAAAAAGGCTAGCTCACGGATCTGGAATGAGGGAATGGGAGCGCCGGCCGTCGCTCGAAGAAGACGACAATGTAGCAAGAAATCGCGAAGCCGAGCCCGTCTTCTGCACTGTAGCTTCTCAGATTTAAATCAGATCTGGATCTGATCGGACGGCTGAGATGATTCCGGGCTAAATCAACGGTGAAAAGTCATTCAAAATATGATCTGAAGGTACTGATGTTGATCTAGGGTCTGGATCTACTCTCCTGTAGGTCGAATCGATCAGATCATCACTGGATGGTCCAGATCCGCCCAGTCTTCATTGAACGGTCCAGATTAATCCGGCTGGATCAATGGCTGGATGAACTCAGATCTGGATCAAAACTTCTGGATCTTCATAAATAGCTCAGATCTGCTCCCCATTAAGTTGGATCGGCCATATCTTCAACGGATGGCTCAGATCTGCTCAATCTTGGATGAACGGCCTATAATGCTCCGAGGCTTGATCGACTTGATTAGCCCTTGATTTGAGCCCAAATGCAGCCTGATCTGATCGGGTCCATGACCCTTTTGATGCTGCAAAATAAAAATCAAATATTAGCATCAAATTAAGCCATAATAACATAATTTGCAATTTAGTCCAAAATTGATACAATGTATAAAAATGTAATGTAAATATGGGTTCTATATATGAAAACTACATCAAACCATGATTATATGAATGAGAATAGTATAGTAAAATCATGGTTATCAATGCTGTCAGGAGAGAGTTCCAGTTGCTAGTCCCCTGCAGCCACAAGGCTGTTTATTTACCTTTTGGCTTTATGTACTAGACTATGTTTTGAACTTGTTTTGTTTTGATACTTGGAGCTTGTATGGATTGTACTTGTCAATGAATTTTTATTCGATATGTTTTACTACATACCTGTCTAGACAGCAGAAGAGGTAAGTTCGTTGTAATTTGTATTTTATGAGTGTAGTGGAGTAGGATATCGATTTTGAGCTTTATGGGTGTAGTTGAGTAGGGTGGATTTTGAGTCTGCTTATCACTGTTCTGTTTGTTTACTATTAAACTTCGTGGTTGTGTCAGCCAGAGGCTGAAATTGATATAAACTACGTGAATGGTGTGCTTGTTTGATTATTATTATTGTTATTATTCTAGCTGCATGTAGCTGAGGTATATGGTGATGTAGTAAAGTTTCAGATTGTCCGTCGTACAGGGGAGATGCTGCCGAAATTATGTCGGACATGGACTCCTCTGGGGCGTGACAATTTAGTGGTATCAGAGCGCAGTTTTATGATCTTTGTTTTCATATTTTGGATATTTGTGATAACCTGATACCAATTTATATGGTATCAGAGCGCCAAAGTTTGGCGATACTTGTTTGATTTCCGTGTGTTGGATTTTCGAGATTTATCTGATACCAATTAAGTGGTATCATAGCGAGTTATGATACCTGCTTTTGGTGATCTAGATATTTGGATTGAACGGATTTTTCAATATGTGTATGTTTTGGACTTCCGTTTCGGATTTATATGGATTTCCGATGATTTACTCGTACGGAATTCCAAGGTCGGTATGGGGACTGGACAACGACGGAACATCTCCAGACAGCAATTAGGTATGATATTATTTTGTAATGGTTTATACTTGTAGTAATATCTGTGATATAATTTAACAGATATGAAGAGATCTACACGTATTGTTGCGAGACGTGGTGCTGGACGACCACGTACGAGGACTTTGGGATCTCTGGATATGCCAGAGATGCCTACTGAGGCTGAGCCTGTCAGTCAGGGATAGACTCAGCATACTGCGGGCGCGTCGGGCTCTCAGACCACGATGGCTCCCTTAGGGGTACCTACCTCAGCTGCACCGACTGTATCCACCCCTACCATATTTTCGGTACCACCAGGGGTACCATTGGCATACCCGACACCGGCTCCAGCCCAGCCTATGGCGTACTCGGCACCACCGCCACCTGGACCTACCGTGTACCCGACACCAGCGGCACCTGTGCCCCCAGTACATACGGTATACCCAGCAGCACCTGCATCAGGGATACCGGCTGCTCCACATCCGGTACCATTACCTACTATACCTCCTGTCGCGGCCACCTATGTTCACCCTACAGTGCCACCGACGGCTTATGCTCCAGTTTACCCAGCAGCATCGAGAGTACCTCCTCTGGTCTATTCAGCGGTACCACCTGTAGCACCAGCTCCAGTGGTTCCGCCAGTTCCTACAGCCATTCAGACACACCTCACTGACATTGTTGCGGCATGAGCCAGGATTCCAGCGTTGGCAGAGTCAATGAAGAGTCGATTTACACTCTTCCGAGGAGATCATGATCCGAGTGTGGCCCTGTCTTGGATTGAGACTATGGAGCGGACCTTCTTCTATATGGCTTGCTCCGAGTGGGAGAAAGCAGAGCTGGCTGCTTTTCACTTACGAGACGCGACCGACACTTGGTGGCTTACCCAGCGTTCCATCATCGGTGAGCAGAACATCACTTGGGCCAGATTCAGAGAGGCTTTTGAGAGCCGTTTCTTCCCATAAGCTTATCAGATGGCTTGCCGGCAGGATTTCCTGAGTCTGTGACAGAACAATCAGACAGTGACTGAGTATAATGCAGAGTTTGACAGATTGGCCAGATTTTGTCCAGAGCTTGTTGCTGAGGACAGTTCGCGTATGCAGCAGTTCATTCAGGGGCTGGATGGACATTTGCAAGTAAGACTTGCCGGTCTTGGTACCACATCCTATCTGGAGACTTTAGACAGAGCCCTATTGATTGAGTCAGCGCAAGAGAGAGCGTTTCCAGACAGGAAAAGGAAATAGCCGGGTCAGACATCTGGGCAGATCCAACAGCCTCAGGCTACACCACAGCAGATCAGGCGTAGTCGGTCAGATCAGGGTACATCTGGGGTATCACGTAAGCCTCAGAAATCAGGGCAGTCTTCTTCAGGACATTTTCGGTCTCCACAGCAGAACTGGAAACAATCCGCTAGCGACATTCGCTGTTTCAGATGTGGGTCCAGAGATCACATCACCTCAGCCTGCTCTCTGGGACAGTCAGTTTGCTTTCATTGCAAACTGTCTGGGCACCAGAGCCGAGATTGTCCGCAGAAGACTCAGCATATGACTTCCGGAGGGTCTAATCATGGAGGACAGTCCAGTCAGTCCGGAACTTATCGAGGAGGGCGAAGAGCCCAACCTTTGCATGGCCAGCAGCGGAGTGCTCCCCCTGCAGCAGCTGCATTTGGCATGTTCGGACAGGAGTACCCCAGTACTCCCATTGTACCCCAGAGCTCCGTTCCGGGATCTCATTATCTGCCTCAGGGGCAGTATCAGCTGCAACCCCAGTCACAGGCTCAGTACCATACGCAGTCCCAGCCATCAGTACAGTATCAGTCGCCGCCCTCTCAGACTTCTCTGGCACAGTATCCAGCACTGCCTCAGTGGCAGGCTCCTGCCCAAACGCAGCAGTCGCAGGCGGTATTACCACCTCTTCTTCAGCCAGAGACTGGGCGTATTTATGCGGTCACTAGAGAGGATGCGCAGCGTGCCGACGGATCCGTTTTCCGCGGTACGATTTCTATTTATGCCTTATCTGCAGATATACTGATAGATACTGGTAGCTCACATTCTTTTAGATCTCGTACCTTTATATGGGAGATTGGTAGATTACCCACTTTCAGATCGCAGCGACTGACCGTCTCTCTACCCTCCGGTGACATCATGGACGTCACTAGGAGGTCAGAGTTGCCCGTTAGATTTTAACAACATGATACTTACGGTAGATCTGTTAGTATTGGAAATGGTCGACTTTGATATTATTCTTGGCATAGATTGTTTGTCCCCATATCATGCCACTGTTGATTGCTAGACGAGGGTGGTCATATTCCGGCCATTATGAGTTTTTGGTAATGTCATTTGGGCTTACCAATGCTCTAGCGGTATTTATGGATTGTTGTGGTGGAGCATTGCTCCCACATGTTATGGATGGTTGTGGTGGAGCGTTGCTCCCACATATTGAGGATTTATTCTTTGGGTGATTTATATTGTTGGTGATTAGATTTCAGACTTGTTGTCGGGGATCTTATAGTTGAGTATGTCTGTTGTACGGGCAATATGAGTTCTAGGTTTTACCATTTAGGCTTACAAAGCCCTAGATGTTTTCATGGACTCGATGATTCCGGTATGGATTCTGGACCGGAAAGAGCGTCAGTTGAGGAACAAGACTATCCGGCTGGTTAAAGTCGGATGGCAGCATCATTCAGATGAGGAGACTACTTGGGAGCTCGAGGATATTATCCGAGCTCGATACCCCCATCTTTTCACTTGAGGTATGTGATTTATTTACCGTTCAGCATTTATACGCTTTACCTGTTGTTAGTATTTGCTGATGGTAGATAACGAAATTTGGGGACCAAATTTTTATTAGTGGGGGAGAATGTAAAATACCGAAAATAGGCGAATATTAATAAGGGAATTTTTCGGAATTTTTGGAAATTTTTCAGGAATTTTTCAGAGCTCGTATGGACGCATTTACAGGGATAAAAAAACGGGACTCTGGGAAAACCTGTTTAGGCTACCCATTTAAGCGAAGAAATGTTTATATTTATAATTCCTTTTTCCGTTTCTTTTTCTTATTATTATTCCTTCGTTTATTCCCTTCCTCGCCGAACCTGTGCCGAACCCCCTCCCCCGTGCGTTTCTCTTCCTTTCCCCCGCCGAAGCCTCTCGTGCTCTAATCGCACGAGCGGTTCCCTCCTCTCCTGAGCCTTTTCCCTCTCCCTCTCACGGCGTGGAGCGCCTCTCTTCTCTTCCTCTTCTGCCGACGCCGTCTGTGCCCTAGCCAGCCCGACGCCACTGCCGACACCAATTCCCCAGCGCCGGTCGTCGTCCCTATGTGCCCTAGCATCTCCGCCGACGCCGAGCAGTGTCGGCCTTCTCTCCTCTTCCTCCATCCCGAGTTTTCCCAGCTGATTCTTCTCAGACGCCCTCTGCCCTAGATTTGGGCCACAACCGCCGTCACTCTGCCCTAGCGACGACAGCCGGCCGCCGGCGCCCCTTTCCGGCGCCCTCCTTCCTTCCGAGTAGTGTAGATTGGCCTAGGGCTCGAGTTCACCTGCATACTTCCTGCCGTGCCTAGTAGTGATCCTTAAGGTAGGTGGTCTAACTTGCTGTGGAATTAGGAATCGTGTAATTGATTTTCCTTGTGATCTTCTTGCTGTTCTGGACCAGGAGGAGAATCTCAGATCAGTTCTTATTGTGTTTCCAGATCAGAGCTTGGATATTCTTCTCTATTCTTGATCATCCCTTCCTTGAGGTGGATTTAGGTCACGGTTAAGGTAAATTGAAATTCGGATGATAGTGCATTTCAGGGATAATTTGGCTAATTATGGATGTTGGTGTTAAGATGATGAAGGAACAGTGAACTCTTTCTTCACAGATCACAGGGGAGTGTTTTGCTGTCTTGCTGCTATATTAGAGGTAAACACTAACTTTAGCAACTGGTTTTGGTACTTTGGCTGTTGGATTATTGATGTGGGCGAGTTGGGTTTAATTCGATCAATGAAGCTATTGGAATTTGTGTTAGAATATGTTGGTATGTAGTACTTTGGTTATAGAAAGGATGATGGTGATATGATTAGGGTTTTACCCTAATTTAGAGTTAGAGATTTTATTTATCTATTTATGAGAATTTTAGCTAAATAAAAATATATGTATATTGGTGACACAGGACTTTGACGCGAGACGAGTATCTCGACGTCAAATTTGGACCGGTTTGGACATTTTTCATTGGAGGCGGGTACTTTGACTTATGTCTTTTGATATGCATAATAATGTGTTTAACATATAGCAATGATTGTGTTTTCCATTTGTTTCGGTTGGTCACTACATGATCTGTTACATGTTTGCTTGTTTACTTATTATGCACGACATGTTATTATTTACCTGATCATACAGGCTTTAGAGGTAGTGACACAACCATATTATACATTATGTTCAGGACCTAGGGTTTATTTGATATCCTATCTGATCTGTGTACCTTTGACTTGATTCATTTTCCTGTGGTACACACTTTGTATTTATTTATATGGTTATTGTTATGTTGTTCATGATATTGCCATGTTTAGTGTCATGCATCATCTTGCATGATTGCATACTGTGCGATTGCCTGCTCCATTATTGTTGAGCACATCGCCAGTTACATGTATCCGTACACACCACCACTCATGGGTTAGTGGTAGATCAGACAGGTGTGTGACAGTTCTGTTGTTTGGCTCAGTTGGTCTGATGACTCAGCGTGGTAGCCGGCAGACAGTTCTGCTCTGTTTGGCTCCGCTGGTTTAGTGTAGCAGCGTGGTAGCCGGCAAGCGGTTGGACTCTGTTTGGCTCCATTGGTCCGCTCATGGGTAATGTGACGCAGCATAGTAGTCGGCAGAGATTTCCTCCCCGTTATTGTGTACCGAGAGATGAGAGCATTGCGCTCCCCCATTTATGATTTAGGGTAGGAGTATGTGTGTACTCCGACAGCATCCCGCCCACTCGATCACTCATCAGGAGCAGTGGCGTCAGAGTGCATGGTTGTCACAGCTCTACCCACTCGATCTCACCATTGTGTGTGAGATGACTGACTGGCGTTAGGGGTGACCATGTCATTGGCATCATATGCATGATGCATTTATTGCTTGTGTTTGTTGCATTTATATAGATGCATATGATTGACATGCATACAGGATTATGACACTCTCGGTCTGACGACCCTGTTATCCTTTTACCTTGGTCCTGGTTAGTACAGTTTTCTCTTGTATTCTTCCGTTGCATTTTATCTTTCTTGTATCAGGAGACTGTACGCATGATTAGTGCTAGTTGTTATATTCTTTGTTATGCATATCAGTTGTACCTGCTGAGTGTTGGACTCGCACCCTCCTCCGTTGCTATTTCAGGTTGATGCTGTCAGGAGAAAGTTCCAGTTGCTAGTCCCCTGTAGCCACGAGGCTGTTTATTTACCTTTTGGCTTTATGTACTAGACTATGTTTTGAACTTGTTTTATTTTGATACTTGGAGCTTGTATGGATTGTACTTGTCGATGGATTTTTATTCGATATGTTTTACTACATACCTGCCTAGACGGCAGAAGAGGTAAGTTCGTTGTGATTTGTGTTTTATGAGTGTAGTGGAGTAGGATATCGGTTTTGAACTTTATGGGTGTAGTTGAGTAGGGTGGATTTTGAGTCTGCTTATCACTGTTCTGTTTGTTTACTATTAAACTGCGTGGTTGTGTCAGCCAGAGGCTGAAATTGATATAAACTGCGTGAATGGTGTGCTTGTTTGATTATTATTATTATTATTATTCCAGCCGCATGTGGCTGAGGTATATGGTGATGTAGTAAAGTTTCAGATTGTCCGCCGTACAGGGGAGATGCTGCCGAAATTATGTCGGACAGGGACTCCTCCGGGGCATGACAATTTGTGTGCTAATTCAAGTCTTCTTCCTCTCTACATTCTCTTCTCCCTCTCATCCTCCATTGTCGTGACCACCAAGAGTGCTAGCACACTCTAAGTGGTTTTTCTCCACCTTTTGTCCGTGTTGATACATATAGAGGGGTGTACACTTGATACCCTACGAGATCTGGTAACTCTTGGACGAGCAGGATAAGCAAAGGGGTTCGTTACAAAGGTATAATCTCTACTATGTAGATCTAGTGTAGATCTAGGAGAAAACTATGTATATGTAAATTTTTATCTTCGCACGGATCCGTGGCAAGAACTTCTGGGTTTTCGCAACGCAAAAAGAGGTTTTTGCGGCTCGAAAGTTCTAATAGGGTCGTCATCGGTAGGAGTTTGTCCTAGTTAATTTGCAACTGATCGAACACCTTTTTGTATATAATGTTCACCGAGCTCCCTGTATCAACAAAAGTTCGATGGATTGTATAATTGCCAATTATCGCTCGGATAATCAGCGCATCGTCATGAGGGATCTCTACTCCCTCCAAATCTTTGGAGCCTAAGCTAATTTCAAACCCTTCAGCTTTCTTCTTGTTGCAGCCAACAACGTCGAATTGTCAGAATGCGACTTCCTTGCTCGATTAGAATCTCCTTCAGTCTGCCACCTGTGATCATACCTATCTCTTCCCGAGCGGCATTACTCTGGTTCTCTTCCTCCTGTGCCAACAGTTCATTCCGCTCAGAGAAGCGTCGGGCAGGACTTGGATTATTCCCACGCTGAGGCCGATGGTAGCGTGGTTCAGGTGTTGTCCTTTCTTCCTCCCTTCGGATGGTTGATCGGCGCCTTTGCCACTGCTCAGGTGACGATGATCGACGACGATATCCCTGCGGGGCTAGCTTGCTGGCTGCTAGGTCATAGCAATTCCGGGTGTTGTGAGTTATCGACTGGTGGAAGCAGCAAAACATCGGCGTCCATACCTTTCCTTTTGCAGCCTTTGGACGAGCGACCGCCACATGCTGCACGACATGTGTCCTAGGCTCGTATGGCGGGGCTCCTCCTGATCAAGCCTCCTTAGGAGGTGGATGGTTGCACGGTTGTCGCCGTTCAGATACTCTCGTGAGTTCAGCATGCGTCTCCTTTCTTGCCGCCTGGACTTCTTTCACGTTGATATACTCATTGGCCTTCTTTTGTAGGTGGCCAAAGTCCCTCGACAACCTACGAATGAGCCACCGGAAGAACTCTCCTTCGATGAGTCATTGGGTGAAGGCGTTCACCAACATGTCCGAGAAGACTGTCGGGATGCTCATCGCCACCTAATTGAAGCGCTGAATATAGACCCTACTTTAGTGAGAATAGATTTTCACTCGTGTTCTGATGGCGACGACTACTAACAAAGTGATCCAGGAAGATTGCTTGGAAGTCTTTGAAGTTGTGGATTGAGTTGCTCGGCAATCGCTTGAACCAACGTTGCACCAATCCAGATAACATGGTGAGGAAGACTCGAAATTTCATCCCATCCGTGTACTGATGCAGTGTGGCCGCGTTATCAAACTTGGCCAAGTGGTCATTAGGATCGATCACTCCATTATATTCCCTGATCGTCAGTGGAGTGTAATGCTTCGGCAGAGGGTCATTTAGAATCCCCTCCGAAAACTGTTGATTGACCCGTTCGAGTGAATCATCCTCTCTGGGTGTCTTCCCTTTCCTTATGTCTAGAGAGGGTGCCTCATCCGAGGAAGATCCCCGGTCTTTGTCCGCTCGAGCCCTCTCTCCTATTTGATGGAATGGGATCGGTGCTAGAGGGGCTTCCCCATAAGTGTTGATCGGCCTCTTGTTCGGTTCCCGAATGGAAAGTTGTTCCTTTCGGTCCCCTTGCTCAGCCTGGCGACCTGTCACAGAGGTTGCAGGCTCTTGCGCTTGACATTCGGCCAGTGGCTGTTGGCATTCAGCCAACACCTGTTGTTGTTGTTGTTCCACTATCTTCGTGGCTCGAGCCTGTATCAGCTTGTCGAGTTCCTCTTGCATCAGCGTCACCGTTGTGATTCGTCCAGCGTCTTCCATCTTCTCGTTCGGATGCAGGTTACCTTCCCACAGACGATGCCAAAATGTTCTTGTACGAAGGCGTGAAGTTAGAAAGCTAGGGATATAGCAATTTCGCTGACTGGACGAAGGTCTCGCTCCTATCTTCAAAACAAACCAAACTAGGGAAGGGGTCTTTAGCGTTGGCCCTTCGACGCTCAAGTTAGAAACAGAATGAGAGGAATCGAAAATAATAAGGACATAGATGAATTCTTACCTTTCTTCATACCTATCATACTATTTTATACCTATCTTAGTGACCCTTCATATGCCCCTGTTTAATGATATTAATTGCAGACAGAAGGCATCTTTGTCTTGGCTTCTCCGCATTCAATGATAGATGGAGTATTCTTTTTTGTTTTCTCTTCCCCTTATTAAGTACCCGTCTTTTCCTCTTTTATTATATCGATTCATTACACTGTTACTAGCATACCCCGAGCCAGATGGGTGGTCCGTCCGACCTGCTCTCCTACTAATCGGGCTGACCGTATGTTGTTTCATCCAGACGGCCGACCGGACAGCAGTTCCTTCGATCGACCTATGTAGTCCCATCTTACTCGGGCGACGCGGTTGAGCCTTTGATCCCTGGCATTGACCGTTTTGACTTTGACCTCCACCGTGACCATTGACACGTGCCAGGTGGGCTCCTCCTTACTGCCGCATCAAATAGAATGGGTGGCATGGATTCGTGTTGAACATGAAGTTGTGGTTCGAAATATTTCCATAAAAATATTAGTTATAAAAGAAGCTTGAGCCTGAATGTTTTTGATGAACAAACAAATAGTTTTGCCTAGAACATTAGATTTAGGGGTATAAATTATTTATCTAAATAAGATGGACTAATATGTACTTTCAATATGATCGATCTTATGCTGTTCAAGAAATAAGGTACAAGGACTTTCTAGCTTTACTGAATTCAATCAGAATGTTCGACTGAATGATTGCAGAAGTCTTTCTAGTTGATTATTTTCGGGATTTAGAAAGATAGAATATGACCTCATGTGAATGAAGGGCCCATTAACATTGGGAAGTACGGTAATTTACTAAAAGGAATATTTAGATTTTTGAATTTATCAAAAGGCGCATGCTATTTTGTTATTTATCAAAGGATGCACTTTTTTATATGTTTTTCTCATTCTACCCTCCAGATTACTTTTATTTTTATTTCTCTGGCATTTCTCTCTTCTCTTTCCTCCTATGCATGTAACGATTTTATCTTTCTTCTCCTCTTTTTTCCTCTCTTTTGCACATCAATTCTTCTAAAAATATTTTAACATCTCTGAGAAGTCGAAATAAACAATGGATAGTATATTTAAACTCCTTGTAACATCATAAATCCACAGGAACTGAAATGAGTGCAATCAGAGCTCTCTAGGTCCATCAGTAGATTTTGGTCGAAATCCATTGATGGACCTAGAGAGCTCCAATTGCACCCATTTCAATTCTTGTAGATTTCTGGGGTTGCAAGGAGTTCAAATATGTTATCCATTATTTATTTCAACTTCTCAGAGGTGTTAAAATGTAATAAGCAAGAATCACCAAAATTCTCTATGTTGGGTCTGATATCATTCTATATCGGGCCCACATTAGACCTGATATGATTCCATATCAGGCCCAATGTAGAGAATTTTGATGATTCTTTCTTATTATATTTTAACACCTCTGAGAAGCCAAAATAAACAATGGATAGTATATTTGAACTCCTTGCAACCCTAGAAATCCACAAGAACTGAAATGGATGCAATCGGAGCTCTCTAGGTCCGTAAGTGGATTTTAGTCAAAACCCACTTATGGATCTCAAGAGCTTCCATTACACCCATTTCAGTTCCTGTAAATTTCTGGGGTTGCAAGGAGTTCAAATATGTTATCTATTATTTATTTTGACTTCTTAGATATGTTAAAATGTAATAAGGAAGAATCCCCAAAATTCTTCACGTTGGCCCTAATATCATTCTATCAGGTCCACATTGGGCCAAACATGATTCCATATCAAGCCCAATGTGGAAAATTTTGATGATTCATTCTTATTACATTTTAACACCTTTGAGAAGTCGAAATAAACAATGAATAGCATATTTGAACTCCTTGCAACCCCAGAAATCCACAAGAACTGAAATGGGTGCAATTGAAGCTCTCTAGGTCATCAGTGGATTTTAACCAAAATCCACTAATGGACCTAGAGAGCTCTGATTGCATCCATTTCAGTTCCTGTGGATTTTTGAGGTTGCAAGGATTTCAAATATGCTATCGATTGTTTATTTCAACTTCTAAGAGGTGTTAAAATATTTTTAGAAGAATCGACGTGCAAAAGAAAGAAAAAAGAGAGGAAAGAGAAGAAACATTGCATGCATAGAGGAAAGAGAAGAGAGAGAGAGAAATGATAGAGAAAATAAAAAGAAAAATAATCAGGAGGATAGAATGGGAAAAGAACTGTAAAATGGTGCATCTTTTGGTAAATAATAAAGTAGCATGCGTCTTTTGATAAATTCGAAAATTTGGATATGCCTTTTGGTAAATTATCGTTAAAAGTACTAAGAATTTGAGTATCTTCGACCTTTAATGACCTTTCATTGCAAAGGAGTGATTTGAGGCTCATCCTAAAAATAATAAAATTAATGAACCATATAACATCGAATTTAGGATGATCAATTTAACCCCACGGAAGTTTTACTTTTACAAATTTAAGTATCATGTAACTGATGACTGCTTGTTTGGCCACCTACTTATTATTTATGTTCCCTTGGGGTGATGCGGTAATTAAGATATGGGGTGTTACTACATGAAGTTTTAGGGTCAAAACTTAGTGTGTCCAAGCATGTCTTCCCCATGCCTTGGGCACCTGTACTAATGGCTAGTAGCCACCCGTGATTTACCTCCTCCGTGTTGACCTAGGAATGAGCGAATCACCTTTTTTTGCCACATGATTGGTAGAGGAACACCCCGGGGCATGGTTGAGTTGACTACTATGGAGTAAATATTACTATAATAGGCAAGGGGTTTAATCTCAACAAAGTCAAGAAAAATACCCTCCCCGTAGTGGCCAACTGTAACTTTCAAATTTACTTTCTCACATATGACCGTGGGGTCGGTCGTGTGAGCCCTTGGGGTGGCAAATTCCATCTTTTGCTACAATGATGGGTGGAGGAAGATTGCCAAAATCACTTTTATCAATTCGAGAAAAATGTCCTCCTCACAGTGGCTAACTGCAGCTTCCCGATTTACTTCCTCACAGATGGTCATGAGATCAGTCGTGTGGGGTTATTGGGGCAGTGGATTTCACCTTTTTTGGTACAATGCTTGGTGGAGAAAGGGCCCTCAGGGCATAGCTGAGTTGATCACCACATGATAGATTTGTAGAAATGAGAAAAGTCAATTCTCAACAAAGTAGAGGGAAATACCCTCATATCTGGTAGTATACTCGATTTCCTCATTTACTTCTCTATAAATGACTATGGGGCCGGTCCTGTGGGACGCCCGGGGTCAGCGTATAACCTTTTGCAGAAATGATTGGTGGAGGAAGGTCCTCACGGGGTGCCCAATTAACTAGAAGATGTCAAATTTGTTATAATGGAGAGAGATTAATTCCCAACGGGTTCATGCCCTTAGAGAAAAAATTTCACCTACCTCCTAGTCACTTGGTGGTCAGTTATATGCTGATCTCATGATGTACCTTCCTTCCTTCACATAATCTGAGGACACTTTTGCTACAATGATGGGTGGAGGAAGACCCCACATGTTTAGCTGAAATGGTAAATGAATGGTAGAATTTGCTCTAAGAGCAAAGGGTTGAATCCCAAGACTGGCAGGACATAAATCCTTACACTCTTATATAACTCACCCTCTCATCCATATTACCTTTTAGTTATCATGATTTACCTTTCTCATGATGATCCTAAGCTGAGTTGACGAGGCGTTAGAGGTTAACATATTCACCTTTTGCACTATGATTGGTGGAGGAAGGTCCAGGATTCTAATTCTGCAACAGTTGATTGAGTTGTGAAGTTGAGATATTGGATTGTGGACCATGCAACTATAAATATCTCCCAGGGCATACAAAAGAAATGTTAGTTATCCTTTTTAACAAATCATGAGACATGTTTCTCGCTGGGTAAGAACGAGATCCCTTTTCAAAAATTTAGATAGTCATTTTGCATTGATCTCCCAAATCGAGTCATGCATTGCTTGACCCATATTGGGTACTTGCTATTCGATAAAACTTTGGCTTAATTTGAGAGAAATAAGGTTTGAAGATTTGTCTTGAGACCTAAGGAATGTTCGACGACACTCATTGAATCTTTAGAAATAAGATGGATGAAAAAGGATCAATGGTTCGAAACAAGGACAGCCTAGTGACCCAAGATTTCATCGAAGTCAAGGTATTAGATTATGACAAAAATTTATGCTCGTCTTGCATCTCTGCACATGCCTCTTTTTCAACACTTCTTTTTTAGATTCATAAATAATAGATAATGCCCCTACAAGCCATCATGTATCCCTTTGCTTGTGTAGTATCTCCATCATCCAAATCCTAATTGTCTCTTGATGGAATTCTTAATCATGAATCCTAAAGACAAGTTCTAACAAACCATACAGATTATGCACAGGATCTAATCATATTGAAAATTTATAGCAGAAAAAATTAAACAATAATGACGATGACTAAAAATAAATATGACTTGAATGTAGCAGAAGTTTGGTCACTCCAACGTCATCCACAAAATTCGATAATCCTAAGAAGAAGAGACAAGAGGCTAATCTCCCTTGGGCGTGACGACATTGTACTTTCCTCATTATTTCACCGCTCGTGACAAGAGTATACCCTCACTTAAACAATCATAAACAAACATTTAATAAAACGAGCTCACTATCAGAGCCAGCTTGAGAATGACCTCATTTAATAAGAACAATCATAAACAAACATTATAAATAAATAAATCAATCAAAGAGAGTGCTGAATTTAAAAAAAAAAAAAGGGTCTCTACGTTGATTTTGGTAGAAACAATTAGAAAGATCATGTTAAACCTTTCTACTACAGAGACCATGGAATGAATACTTCAACTACTTTCATTCTACTAAGTAGGACCCACGCCATGGCCAAACGTTCCACCCAAAACAAAAAGCAAGCAAAGACAATTTGATCAAGGAAAGCAAGATGAAGATAAGAACTTATTTCAGCCTCTGCTGTAGTTGTCTGGAAGCTGGATAAAAGGAATGATTATCAGCACTTGTAACAAATTGATTGTCTACCCTTGAAACAAAAGACAATTTTTTTTTTTAAAGAAGTTTTACTTAGGGAATGCACTGAAGGAGAATTTTAGTGTAACTATAAAATTATTATCGTATGATGTAGAGATCAAGTATTTGAATCTCACTTTATCTTGAGTTCCCGTATTAACATGAGCTTAGTACAGTGAGTTACTCTTTACTTACGGTGTGCACTAGTTCAACTTACTTGAATTTTATTATTATGTTTAAATTTATTTATATTTTTTATTGAGTTTATTTAAATTTATTTATTAAATTTGAGTGTGAGTTTGAATTTTAAATTTATGTCCAAAAAAATACAACTTAATATTTTAATATGTAAAAAAGAATCTTATAACTTCAATGAAGCATTTAATAAAAAATAATAACAGTGACAAGTTTATTAAACTTATGAGTAATTTGGAGAAACCCCGATTTGGTATTCTTTTGATAAAATAAAAACAAAAAAGCCTACTCGTTGATGATTCTAAAAATTAAGAGCATCAATTTGAGTTTTACCCTATAATTTAGGTGTGGGTTGAAAGATTATTAAAACTAGTGTGATTGTGCAAATGCGTTGCGTGTATAATATAATAATATATAAATTATTTAGGTCTTTGAAAATCCGAATTGTTTGGATTTTCTACAATAATGACACTAAAGAATCCCAGCAACGGCTTCCCTATGTAAAAAATTATTTTAATTTAATATTATACTTGTCTTAGTAAAAAAAACTTTAAAAAGTATATTTTTTAACATCGTCGGCCTAAAATATTTATAGAAGCTTCTTTGATCATAGTGTTGTCAATTTTAAGATATGGGACTAAAAAAAATTATATTTTTTTATATAAAACAACCAGAGAAAATTAATGATGAGAAGAATTTATAATAATACGATATAGCTGAGTCTCGAACTCTAGATCATTGATTGTTTCGCTTGTGGAATTACTAATAAACCTTGAAATTATTTTTAGTGTAAATAGAAAAAAGGACATTAACGTAAATGCATTTTAGGCTTCACCAAAATTAGTTAGTAAAGGAGGGAGATTTTTAATAAAATAGTAAGATATAATATTTTAAAAAATATATAATTTTTTAAAAATTATTTGATCTAGTATTTATGGGAGGACTGAAAAATCTTATGTGATTATAATTTTACACGTTGTCACTTTCATATTCGATTTTACAAAACACATTAGTGCAAAGAAAAATATAAAGAAAACAATTAAGAAATAGAACAAGTAAACAAAACAAGCTATTTAACATAGTTTAAAATTTTTATTTTCTAATTTATCTGGTGGTCAATGGACAATTTTTATGGGACCAACATAAATTAAATATATGATGTCAATTAAAAAAAATCTTTATTTCAACTCAATAGCCTATGATGGATCACCCCATACAAAGTCATTATTTTTTTTCTCCTTTTCAATAAGTTAGATGCGAAGAAACCTTTTATACTCTTATTACAAGAATAAGAAAATAAGTGCATGAAAAGAGTAGTGATAATGCACAAGGAAACAAAAACATTGAGCTTAAGATTACAAGAATGAGCATTGTTAATAGTCTTCCTATACCTCCATAAGCCCATATACATATAACCACAACCTTCAATTCTTTTTTAGCCTTCAATTAGTTTGTTCATCCTACAATGTCAGCTTGTTGTACCACAATGGTACTTCAGTCAACTCAACTAGTTTGACTCATTAGTTGACTGACTAAACATTAGCTTATAGGTATCTAGCTGTTGTTGTTCATTGACCTAAAATCTATGGCTCTCTTTAGGTTTGCCTTTGTTGATCACTGGATTGACTTAGACATGAACAGCTGTGATAAAAAAAAATCATAAATTTGAGATAAAAACATAATTTCATCCTAAATATGTGACAAATTGATTTGTCGTAAAATTAAGATAAATTTGCGATGAAAATATTTTCGTCATAAATTTTATTTCAAAACTCAAAATTTTTTGCCAACATCTCCACTGTTTTTACTTTTATCATATTTACATGTTTACGTGCATACAACATCATATAACACATCAACACATACCCATCCTATAATTAAATATGATACAACACATCCTGTTAACAGTCAAAGATGTCATCAAAATTAAACACTTCACATTCATACACAATAAACCAACATCCAAACAACAAGTTATAATATCCAAACATATCAAAGTTCAACAAGTAATAATATAAACAATAAGCCTAACAAGTCATCTAAACGACAAAAAAAAAAAATACAAACCATCATGTCTCAGGGTCTTCTTCCGTTCTTCTTATATTGCATCAAATTATAAACAAATAATAAGTAACATTTATAATATAAAAAATATGTCTAACAATCAATGATATGTGTGCAAAACTTAAACCATTGTCATAATATATATCAAGGTCTTAGATGGCAAAAGATATAATTTATCCTTAATTGCATGAAACATATACATATATGAAACTTGTAACTAAGCGTAACAAAAATATATATATATAGGTCATGTAATCAAAAATACATCTATCAAATGTTCTATGATATAATACAAGTATCGAAATCTATATAGGTAACTTTGCATAAACTCGTAGTAGGCAAGTCAAAAATATGCAAAACATGACATAACATGCAAAGTATCAAGTAAAAATAAAAATATAGAAGCAACTATAACATGACATTAAAAAAAATTCTTAACATGAAACTTAATAGATAAAGACTTACTTACTCCAACATGGATTTACCAGAGGACTATTAAAAAAAATTAACTGTATTAAAAATTATATAAAAAATAAACCCAATCAAATAATAAATGTTCATACAAAAGAAATTCATGATCGAAGAATCATCACCATCACCATCATCATCATCATCATCACTGTCACTGGGACTTGGAGGAATCTGACTTGGAATGGAACTTAACTGAAAATGTCGCAAAATCAATTCCTGTTGTTGGCGCATTTCTCTCATTTCTTGATCCATTTTAGATATAATGTCATTCAATTGGGTAACCTCTTCAGTTAAGTTATATATCTGAGTATTTACGGTTAATGAGGAGGAAGAAGATGTATGACCAACTCTGAGTGTTAAAGAATAATCCTTCAATATCCTTCTTTGCACCCCACTCATAACTCATGTCATAATAATCATAATGACAGTCAAATCCATCAATATTAACACTAGAAGCACCTAAACATCTCTGTACTGCCTCTAGCTCAACATATTTTTCCTGTATTATAAAATAAATTAAAATAAATTTGTAATCACAAAATTTTAGGAACATAAGAATATAATGTTAGAGCAGGTACAAACCTAATAGAATATAAGTTATAAATTAAGATCCAAAATTTATCCAACCTTAATTGCTTTAGCTCTATCCCCGCTCCAAGTCTTATATTTTTTTTGAAAGGTGTGAATGAAAGTATCTATAAATGTAGGCTTCTTTCCCATTTCTTTAGTCTAAAAAAAATATGATTAGAAATAATTAAATAGTGTCAAATAGATTAATAAAATATTAGAAGAGTTAAAAAAAATTACCAATCTGCATCTATATTCATCGATATTGATAGAGTCCCCCGCATATATCACAGACATGTCTCCAGAATTAAAAGATTAATTTATTTTATTCTGGTGACTCCTTTTTTTACACTCTTCTGTTGCCCAAAAAATGAAAATCCTAATCCAATTTTCCTTAGTGATGAATGGTAGTTTGTCCCCCTTGTCTTTGCATGAATCAGTACATGGCGAATGTGATCGCCACATTTTTTCATGAAAATCCTCCTTATTTCCATCTCATCACTACTATCCCAAGTGAATGATCACTACAATGGAAAAAATAATTATTTATATATTCACTTCATTTAAGATATAAAATAAATAAGATATATCTTAAACTCGCTCCAGCATAGCTCTCTTGTCGGTGCTAGAGTACTTGTATAACTCATCGAGTCCCCTTTCTAATGGTTATCCATGATTCTATTAATCTCGTGAATAACACAAATAGAATTATTAAGGCTATCATAAAATTACAAAAAAAAAAGTTAAATAATTAAGATAGTTGAAAAAATAAAATATTTTGATTTTACTTATGAATCTCTATAAGGGGCTAACAACTCTCAAGTGTCTATATGCTCATCAACTAATGGTCTGTTTGGGAGGAGGTGAGGGAAGGGGAAGGAAGGGGAAGTAAGGGAAAGGGAAACTTTGAACCTCGTTTGGGAAGGAGTGAGGAAGGGGAAGGAAAGGTAAGGAAGGGTAAGCTTTAACCTTTGTTACCCATGGAAAGAGAAATTTTCTTACACCCCGAATTGGGGTGTAAGGAAGGGGAAGAGAAAACAAAATATTTTTTATTCCAATTCTATCCATGTTCTTAATAGTTTAAAAAATATTTCAATTTCTAATTTTACTATGTCGCCGGAGTTCAATTTCCTCGCCTTCTTCACAACTCGCTTACTACCAGATTATTAGAGGAGGGGATTCGACACATCTTCTAACTGAATTGAAGGGAGAAACTATTTTTGTCGTCAAAATTTAAGAGGATATGTACTATTTTTTTTAATTTTTTCATCAAAATTTAATAATTTTTTAAAGAATAGGAATTTTGGTTATCAGCGTTATCTTTCAAATTTTTTTATTTAAGATTTCTAAAATTATTATTTTCATTATTTCTCATTTAATTACTTAATTATCGGTAATTCATTATTTTGTTATGAATAGTATAAAAAATTTAATTTTTTATTAAAAAAATAGCTAATTTAAATGATAATATAAAAATTAATTTTATTATTAAAAATATCTAATTTATATTTATAAAATAAATATTAATATTATGAAACTTTTCTAATTTAAAAAATAAGGGTATTTTTATAACTTTATCTATTTAACCTTCATTCCCCTTCCTTTCCTCCCAAATAAAGTAACACATGTTACGTTAATAAACCTTCCAGCCCTCTCAAACAAGGAGAAGTTAAATATTTTACTTCCCCTCACTTCTCTTCCCTTCCCCTCTCTTCCCCTTCCGTTAATGAACCTTCCCTCACTCCATCCAAACATAGGGTAAGTGTCTGGAAGGAACAAAGGTAGCTACTGGCAACTCGATCAGCAAAGGTACTGTTGAAAGGGAAGGTGATGGTGCACCAGAAGATACTAGGAAAGGTGTATGCGACGGTCTTGCCTGATCAGGAGGTGTAGGTACTAATGTTGTATCAGACTGCCCCTGAGATCTCCGTCTATGAATCTATGACCACTCGTCGAAAAATATTCTGAAAATTCAAAAATAGGATAAAGTAAATACAAATTTGATGCATAATGAATAATATGAAAAAAAAAAGAGTAAGTAGATGATAAGTTATAACTTCTAATGACCTATAGAAAAAAATACAAAGCATTAATAGATAAAATATATAAATTTAAAAATGAGATAATTTTAAACTAATTGAGACAGATAAACCAATTGAGTTATGAGTTTTGTAATTAAAACTAAATTTACTCATAAAAAAGAAGTATCATATATAAAAATAAAATATCATAAATTTTGTTATATTAAGATAACAAACTTACTTATCATCAAAAATCAAAGTCCTCATTATCATTGTCATCCCCATCCTCATCATCGTCATCGTCATTGTCGTCATCGTCCTCCTCCTCCTCCTCATCATCATCATAATAATAATCATCATCATCATCATTCTCATGAATTCACTTACATCCATGTTTATCGCTACTCCGTTGAGATTTCGTAACATTGGAATAATATATTCCTTGGTAGGAAACGTATTCATAACTTTCTCTTGTTGGTATATGCTATGTCCTACCAATGTTCCTCAATTTTTTTCCGTGCTTTTGTTTTACAAACAAACCACAAATTAATTTTGTTATGTTTTAAAATAGGATATGAACCATAGAATACTTGAATTACTTGCTATATATGCTAAGACAAATGGTTGGTATTTTTTATACAATCTCTTATGATTTATTTCAACCAAATTATAATGTAGATGATCTTTATCCCTTTGATAGGGTCAAACCAATGACACATGAATAGAATAACTGGTATTTTTGGACCAAGGTATTCTACCTCTATAATTTCATTTAGCAAACCATAAAAATCATTGTTTGCATTTCTATCATTGGATGACTTAACACAAACTCCACTATTCATTATAGTCTTTCCCATTCTATATTCTTGAATATGAAAATTATATTCATTTATGAAATATGTTGGTCAAGTGTATACCATTACTTTTGGACCCCATGCAAGATGGATTAGCAATTCTTACTCAACTTGAGCTTGATTATTATGAACCTAAATTCAAATACGGCAATTGTTATGAACCTTCAAATGTGAAAACCAAATTTAAATTGAGTACTTACATATTATTTAAATCATAATGCAAATTCTTCTTGGCATAAGCAATCAAACTCTTATATTGACAATTCAGAATATAAGATTTTAAAAATCCTATGAAAAATAAATAAATTATAACACTAAAAGTTACGCCATAAGAAATATAAAAAATAAAAAATATATACTAACTCGTAATATGATGATACTTCTAGATAATTTAGTAAAATATATATAGGGGTTGCCCGCCATTCTTGACCAGTTAAGTATCTCTTCTTATATGGTCCACTTGGTCGACCTAAGTAGTTAAAAATTGAAAATGACTTTAAATTGGGATCAATAGGACCCTCATCATTCTTCCTGGTCTTCTCCTTTTGCTCTGAACGTGAGACTCAAAATAATATGATGCAAAATTTGTTACTTCCTCCACAATGTATGCATTAATAATAGAGACTTCAACTCATGTCTTATGTTTCACTTTTTTCTTCAAATGATATAGGAATCTGATTGTAATAAAATAAATTATACTAGGTAGTAATATATATAATAAAATTAGTATATTTTTATACATTCAAATTTCCAAAATATAGAAGATGAAAAATTTACCTTTCAAATGGATACATACATCGAAAATGGACAGGTCCTCCAACTTTGGCCTCATATGGTAAGTGAATCAAAAAATATTCCATAGAATTAAAAAATGATGGTGGAAATATTCTTTCCAAATTATACAAAATGATTGGAATATCTCTCTCTAACATCTTCATGTGTGAGTGTCTCAAAATTGTTGAGCAAATATCACGTAGGAAAATACTTAACTTCATAATCGTACCTCATATAAAATTTGATGATAGTTCCTTAAAAGCAATAGGAATGAGTCTTTGCATGAATATATGACAGTCATGACTTTTCATATCAATCAATTTGCATTCCTTGATATCGACACATCTTCCAAAATTAGAGACATAATTATCTGAAAATTTCAATGATTTCAACTATTCACAAACAATACATCTCTCATCCTTATTAAATGTATAAACTGCTTTGGCTTTGGTCCCCTACTATTTTCATCGACATCAAGAGTGAGTCTTTTATAACGGAGTTGCATATATTTTCTTACATTAAGATTGTCTTTAGTTTTTTTTATTGATATTCATCACTGTATTTATTAGATAATCAAAAACATTGTTCTCAATATGTATCATGATTATGATTAATCAAATGACTAAACTAATAAGGAAAATCTCAAAAAATTCAAAATAAATGTGTTTTAATAATGGAAGGCGGTCCTAGAGAACTCGGAATGATAAGAAACAAGTTCCTATGTATTCATATCGATCTTCTGATCTCATTAATAGTTTCAAACATTAATTTCACCCAATAAATTTAGATCAGTAATTTGTGGATATCAAATTGACTTTAAGATTTTCAAACTCTAACTCTTTTTTACTAAGTCATGGATTTATAAAGTTGATCTAATTAATTTAAATATAAAAAAAATTATCTTAGACATTTGAGGTCATTAATATAATCAGGAGATCGATACGAACACATAGGAACTTGTTTCGTATCATTCCGATCCCTCTAGGGTCACTTCCATTTTTAGGACGTATTTATTTTAATTTTTTTTAAAATTAACTTTTGGGATGAATTTGGAAACTCCTCCCAAATGGCAACGAATTTCCAAGTTTGTCGCCAATTTGGGACAAATCTTAGTTCATCGCCAATTTATCGCAAAATTTATTGGATTGGTGTAATCTTCTGTGATAATTTTTTTTCGTCGAAGAGTTTGTAAATACTGCAATAAATTTCGTATTTCGACACTGATTAACAACTAATTCTACAACGAAAATTTATTTATTGTTATTTTGCTATAATTTTATTTTGGTTCTAATTTCGTTGCTAATTAACGATAAATTTTATGTTCATCATGAAATTCATCATAAATTTGTGAATATTTTTCGTCCCAAATATTCATCCATAAATATCTATTTTTTAATGAACTATATATGAATCTTTATCTTCAAAATCTTTCAACAAGTATTTTAAAATTATCAAAAATATCTAAGTTTTTTCTCATATTATTTTTAAATTTTAACTATTTATTATTATAGTTTATAATTAAAAATAACAATAATAATGCACATGGCACACGTGAATAAATCATCACTATATAACTCAAAAAGCTTCCACGAATTTTACAATCAATTTAAATTATACACTTTAAGGGACGAAATTATAAAATTACTAGAATACATTCCAATTGAAGTTATTGAAGGGTAAAGATGTGGATATAAAGTTTACAGGGGTGTTTTATATAATTTCACAACTATCAAGTTGCCTTAAAATGGAGAGTGACGACCATGGAACAAATACATGTCATGTTGCCTTCATGGGAAAATTAGAAGCACTTATTAAGGATTATATTATTGGATTGTGAAGGCTCACCTAGAAGAGGTGTTAATAGATAGTGATAAACTTTTATACTTTAGGATTGATGGCATGGGTTCACTAAGACTTCTAGCCTAAGGTGGACGGTATGAATAGTCAATGTCCCTTAGTTATTCATTAAAAAAAAAAAAGCCTAAAACAATCAAACAATTAGCTACTCCGCGCACACAAATAACAAATAAAAAAAAAGAAGCTAACAAGATTCCTTAATGTGGTTCAAGGACTATACTCTTAATCCATGGCATATAATGCTTTTGAAGCATCGTCAACAAATATTCCACTAGAATCACTCCTTCACAAGACCAATAACCCCAATCTTGAGATGCTTACAATAAAACCTCTCCTCTTCAATACATTCAAATATAAAACTAAGAATGAGAACATTACTGAAATTTTGAGTTAAGTTTTCAACTTTTTCTAAGCCCTTAGAGACCTTTCAACAATGTAGGAACTTGTTCAAATGAGCTTCAAGAATTTGTTTGTAGAGCCTTACAAGTTTAAAGCTCCCCAAAGACCCAATTGGAAATATGCTATAGTTGACTAGTGGATCACAAGTGATCATTGGATAGCCAACTATATAGCAAGTCAACTAGACGTTCTCTTTAGTTGATTCCTTAGCTGTCAACCGACTATTGCTTGAACAAAAATATTTTATTCACTAAACTCAAGAAGTCAACTAAGTTACTGCAGTCAACTGGATCAACCTTCCAGTTTACTAAATCTTATTAGTGGTTCCTCCACATGGGTTACCTTCTTGTAAGCCTATGTAAAGTCTTGGGACTGAGCTAAATCATAGACTATAAATTGGAACCATGGCCAAAGGCTTCACACCAAGCCACTAGGTAGTAGACTCGTTACCTAGCAAACACATCATCCCTGATGATGTTGCCCAAAAGCATAAATCCCAAGATTAAACTTCGCTCATGTAATTTTTTTCATGCTCTCACACCTATAGGTCTTCAATCTCTTTGATGTTCTTCACTCTAAAGTTCGCCTTTATAGGCCTCCAATCAATTTATTCACCAAACTCCCTAAACTTGTATCATCGTCATCTGATCTTCCTTAAATCTAAATTCATCTTGTTTCTAGTCATCCTACGTCCACCTCACATCAAGACTTTAGCCCATCAAATACACCAAGCTCCTTGAGCTTGTTCCATCTGTTATCCTTCTTCTCTCCTTCTGAGTGTGCCCTGCCTCTAAGTCATCAAATTAGCAATTGGTCAATACTTCTCGTCCTAAAGTTCACCTCGCCATGCTTCTAATCTATTGAATGCACTAAGCTCCTTAAGATCGCTCTATGTTTTCTTCCAAGGTTACCTTGTACAAGACCTTTAAGTTATCAAGCATAAACCAACTCAATCCTGTCAAGTTAACCAACTTCGTATAATCTCGGCAAAGCCGAGATAAATACCTCTTTTATATGTTAGTCACTATTTCAAAGGTTAGTAACCGTCCGTGATTTATTTCTTCCGTGTTGGCCTTGGGACGAATTGACAGGGGCACTAGGGACGAGCATATTCATCTTTTTACCACAATGTTTGCAACATAAATTATAAATTATAATGAAACAATTAGACAATGTTAACACTATTGATTTTACGTGTTTTAAAGACTTCATTCCTACTTCATGATATATGACTCGTCAAAGTGAGTACTGATCGTGATCAATTCACTATCAAACAATTCACTATCAAACACTTACAAAAGATAAAAGAAAAAATCACTTACACTCTTCTTTCTTTGGGATGATTACAACGTAACACTTCTTTTAAATAGAGATGAAATGAATTTCTTGAGAGAGGAGATTACAAAGACTTATATAAGTAAGAATTCAATATCTCCATTCTACCACCTCTAGTGGACTTGGAAAAAACCTCTAGTATTGCTCAAGAAAATATAGTCATTGAGCAACCAATAGTTATATTGTTAGTCAACTAAAAAAACCTATAAATTGTTCAACTTTCAATGACTAGACTGAACCTCTAATCAACTATTGCTTGAATAAAAATATTTATTCACCTAAACCTCACGTTTAGTTGACTACATTGTTGATTGAACTCTCTATTAAACGACCACCTCCAATTGACTAAATTAATCGATTAAACCTAAGCCTCAAACATAAATATAAATATATATAAATATATATATATATATATATAAAAGTCTTGGAAGTTAAAAGATAGGAAGTAAAATATATTTAAGGAGAAGATAGAAGTATAGGCATTAGGTGAAATATATGATGATTCTAATACGATATGAGATAAGATGATATCAAACTTAAAAATAATAGATAAGAGTATATTCGGTGAGTCAAAGGACATGCACCACTAAGTAAAGAATCTTGGAGATAGAATGAGGAAGTACAAAAGAAAGTGAAGGAAAAAATGAATAGCTTATAAGGAATTATATATTTGTAAGAATGAGAAAAAACCTAAAGAAACATACAATAGCCAAGAGAGTAGTGAATGAAGTAAAAAATGAAACTTTTGAATGATTATATCAAAAATTAAGTACAAAAGAAGAGAAAAAAGACATTTATAGAATAACTAAAGTGATAGAAAGGAAGACAAGATATCTTACCCAAAAAAATATACCAAAGATGAAATATGGTACTAGTAAACGATAAAGAAATAAAAGAGCGGTGGAAGAGATATTTTCATCAATTTTTTAATGAATATTTAGGTTACCAACTTAACTTAGGTAATTTAAGTAGGTTAAATAAGCATAAAAATTTAAATTTTTATTATAAAATTCAAACTTCATAAGTAAAATAAGCTTTAAATGGAATGCACAATGAAAAAGCTATTGGATCATATGATATTCTGATAGAGGTATGGAAGTGTCTAGGAAATAAAGAATTAAATATCTTACAAAATTATTTAACATAATATTAAAAAAGGAAAAAATATCAGATCAATGGAGGATAAATACTCTAGTTCCCCTATATAAGAATAATGGAGACACATAAAATTGTGCAAACTATAGGGGTATTAAACTAATGAGTCATACCATGAAAATTTGAGAAAAAATAATAGAAAAAAATTAAGGAATGAGACCATGGTGACCAAAAATTAATTTGGGTTGATACCTGGAAGGTCGACAATAAAAGTTATACATCTTCTTAGACAATTAATTGAAAATTATTGGGAGCAAAAACAAGATCTACATATGGTATTCATTAACTTAGAAAAAACTTATGATAGAGTCTCAAGAGAAATTATATGGAGAATTCTAGAAAAGAAATGTGTTAGCTTAACATATATTAAACTAATTAAAGATATGGTTGAGGATGTAACAACTAGAGTAAAGACTTTAGGTGGACTAACTGAATCATTTTCAATAAAAATAGAGTTACATCAAGGATCAACTCTAAGTTCATATCTTTTTACACTAATTATGGACGAACTCACTGCACATATTCAAGACTATGGTGCATATTGTTTACAGATGATATTATTTTAGTAGATGAAACATGTGAAAGAGTAAATGTTAAATTATAAAGATAAAATATATGAAAATAAACAAAAGGAAAAGATAAAAGGAAAATGTTTTAGATTTAATAGAATAAAGACATAATATATGAAATTTAAGTTTAGCAATATTAGATATAATAAGATAATTGTTAAGATAAGAGATGATCAGTTGTCCAGAACTGAGAGCTTTAAATATTTAGGATTATTTTTACAAAATAATGGAGGAATTGAGAGAGATATCTTATATAGAATACAAGTAGGATGATTGAAATGGAGGAGAGCGCCGGGTGTTTTATGTAATCGTAAAATACCTCTAAAACTTAAAGAAAAATTCTATAAAATCACAGTTAGACCTGCTATATTATATGGAGCTGAATATTGGGCTATGACTCGAGCGTATAAGCAAAAGATGAGAGTTGCAGAGATAAGGATGTTAAAGTGGATGTGTAGGCATACGAGAATGGATAGAATAAGAAATAAGAGCATTAGAGAGAAAGTCAGAGTTGCATCTATTGAGGAAAAATTCTAAAAAAACATGTTTAAGATAGTACGAGCATGTATTTAGATGATCAATAAATTCTCCAATTAGGCTATGTGAAATTATGACAAACACGCATATCAAATGAGGATAAGGAAGACCAAAAAAACTTGGCTAGTAATAATAAAATAAGATAAAATTTATTTAAGTATAGATGATTATATAGTTGAAGATAAAACTCAATGACGTAAAATGATCCATATAACCAACCTCATCTAGTGGGATAAGGCTTGGTTGTTATTGTTATTGTAAACCCTAAGCCTACAAGAAGTCCTAGGATCAAGATAAACCACCAACTACAACCTAAGATCTATTGCTCCTCGATAATACACTTTTTATATGCCACTAGGTAGTCAAATCCTTACTTAGCTACATATATATATCATCTCCAACGGTGTTTTCCAAAAGTGAAAGCCCAATATTATCTCTCATAATCAAGGGCGTAGCCAGGGCTGGGCTTTGCTAGGCTCCAGCCTAATGCAACTCAGCAAGCAACCCAACAATTTTAGGCCTCAACTTGACTATGCTGGGTTGTGCTTTGTTGGGTTCAGCGTTTTTAGCCCAGGGCAGTATAGCTAAGCAAGCAGACCAACAATTTTAGGCCTCAATCTGGCTACGCTAGGCTAGGCTTTACTAGGCTCAACGTTTTTAGCCCAGGGCAGTTGTTCAACCTGGCTACGCCATTACTGGTAATCCCTTACAAGTCTCATGTTTTCAAGTCGTTAGCTTTGTCGATGCTCTTTGTTTCCATTAAGTCACCTCATGTTAGGTCCTCATTCCCTCAAATGCATCATGGCATCCTTCATCCCTCACCTATGAATCCACTTCACTTTGGGTTGCCCTAGAGTACACCTTATATAGGACCCTCAATAACTCGGATGCATCAATCTCTCTAAGCTTGCTCCACATGTCATTTTTCTCCTCTTGCCTTTTAAGTCCACCTCAAATCATGTCATATATCCATCAAACCATGTAACTATAAACTCAACCATGGTAACTCACTAAGCTCTTTGTGCATTATTTCAAGTTCTTGTACACCTAATGCACACGTCCGAAATGTAGATCAAGTCTAACTTAACCCTTTTTAAAAGCACCAAAATAATTTGGTAAAATTTGATCACTTTAGCGCATTTTGCACCAACATTATTGTAAAAAGGAACCTTATGGTATAAAAGTCCTATGACCTTATTCTTTGGCATTTATTTGTACCTCAAATTGAGATTATCATAATTAGGCTTTTAGCTCCCGATTTTTGAGCCAATTATGAACTTTTCTAATGTAGTTCTCATGTTGTCAAACTCTAAACTCAAAAACTTGATTGTCTAACATCAAATTTTTAATCAAGGTGTTCTTAGACTTACCTAACATGTGATATCAGTTAACCTTAGTCATATTTTTTCTAAGTTTATGTTTTAAAGCCTTAGTTTTCCTATTAAATTCTTCTAATTGTAGACTAAGGGGGTGCTTGGTCAGACAGAATGAGAGTGAAGAATGGGAAAAAGATTGAAAGTTGGTATTTGGTTTAGGAGATTGGTAGTGAGTCCCATGGATTCAATCCCCTAAATATGGTAATGTGTTATTATTGAATAAAATGGGAGGTTTGAAACTCTCTCTATTCTCATTTCCTATTTCTATCAATCTCATTCTCATTCTTATTCCCTTCTACGAACCAAGCACCCCTAAGATCAAACATTAAGTTATGCATATAGCTAGGTGTTAGGTACAAGAAACTATTAATCATTATATAGACTACTCTTCTGCCTCAACCTTGATTTGGACTAGAAAGAGACTAAAATTATGCCCCTGGTTAGTGCTTTAGGATGGTGGTAATTGGTGGGACAGACTTTCTAGATAATAAGAGTTTAAATCTCACTCAAGACACATTATATCTGAGGAGTTAAAATTGCTTGTGATGTTGGATCATCTGTTATGACTTATTTATATTTTCTGATTTATTCTAGTGACTGATAAAAAAATTTTATACAATCGGATTCACTTTTAGGATTAATAACATCATAAGAGCTACATACTTGATTAAAAAAATAAAAAAGAGACAACGAGGCTAAAAATAAATATAATTGAGAGCAATATTGGCCATTAATAATAGAGAAAATTGACAAAGAATCTAAATTAGATAATATTGAGGGGCAACCTGTAATTTTATATAATTTAGTTGAAAGAGGTTAAAAATATCAATTTAACAAAGTTAGGGTCAGATATGTAATTTTCTATAGAATAAAAAATGAAAAACAATTGACATACTTGTAATTTTGTAAGAGTTCAAGTGAAAATTAAAGATAATTTGAATCAAAAATACCTTGTGGTAACTTTCAATCTTACAAAGTTATCCAACGAGGGTAAAATATAAATTTAAACTTGAAGGTTAAGTATATAAATATTGCCAAGATCCACGTGTTCCAAGCATCTAAAATGTTTTTTTTTTTTGGAAACATCAGAGCGATCCATTTGACCTTTTTTTTTTATTAAAAAAGCTCCTCACTACCCGTACAATCCAATTGTCCTCCCATTTATTATCCCTGCCTATTTACAACCTAAATTCTCAATCGAAAGAGTATTGTAGTAATTATAAAGTCACAGTTACGATATATATATATATCAGACTTGTTTTTTTAATTATTTTTTTTAGATTTTGATTAAAAAAATTAATATTTCTTTATATAAATCCTTTATACATAAATATATCCCTTAACCACATTATAATACTCCATAAATATTTAAATTTATTTTATTTTTATTTTTATTTTTACTAAATAGTATAACCAATTGAAAAATCTGAACCCTAAGGTAAAATCTTTAAAAAAAATAACTTGAAAATTATAACCCAATTAGGAAATATGAATTTTAAAATAAAATTTTAAAAAATATTTTAATTAATTTTTTTAATTCAAATTTTTAAAAAATAATAATAAAAAATAACAGATGAAATATATATATATATATATATATATATATATATACGAATATGATATCCTCCACGACACGCACAGTACGCGACTGTGCGCGTCGCGCAGGATATCAGCTTTGGTTTTTTTGTTTTTTAATTATTTTTTAAAATTTTGAATTAAAAAAATAATTAAAATATTATTTTTTAAAAAAAAATATTTCTAGGATTGATGTTTTCCAATTGGGTTATTATTTGTAAGTTATTTTTTAAAAATATTTTATCCTTAACTTTCCAATTGAGTTATAGTATTTAGTAAAAAGAAAAATTAAAAATGAAATAAATTTAAATATTTATGAAATATTGTAATGTGTTTAGGAGATATATTTATGCATTAGGGATTTATACAAAGAAATATTGATTAATATATATATATATATATATATATATATATATATATATTAATTAAGTATTGGAAATATAAATGAAATAATGAGATGGAAAAGAAGAGATTTTATTGTACATAGATATTTCACATGTGAATGCACAAGGGATACAAATCTAGGACTCAGATTTGTACTGAACCAAGTTTACTTGTATGTAAATACAACCTATGTCGAATGCTGGACCGAGGTAAAATTTATCCAAAATAATAAACCAACATTTTGCCACCTAATCTCTTTTTGCTATTTGCTAAAAAGTGTAACGGAAGTGTTAATATTAAATTAATAATGATTTCATAACATCTCGATATTAATGACAACATTAAACTCATTAATAGTGATTTCATAACATTTCAGTATTAATGGCAACATTAAACTCATTAATAATGATTTCGTAATGTTCGACATTAATGAAGACATTAAACTCATTAATTACGATATTAAATCTAGTATTAAATGATCATAATTTGTCATTCATGGCAAGAAACTCATATATATAAGGAGGTTGGATCTTGAACAAAGGTAGGGTAGCGGAAAATATGCAAAAGCAAGAGCAATAGCAAAATAATTCCTCCACCGTCGTTCCCCGATTCTTTTCTCTCAGTCATGCATCCACCCGGCTTAACTACTCATGATAGCACTCAACTGCATTCTTAGTTCGCGACGAACAACCAGTGCTTGGTTGTGTGCGTGGTTCTGTCATTATATTCTAGTAAACAGACGACCTGAGAGAACTTCGAAGCACAGCCAAAGGTGGGTCAAATCAGTTTCAAGAAAATAGCGTTGAGCGCATGCCTCAACATCTTCATCAACAAATTCCTTTCCCGATTTGGCTGCGCACTACATTGACTCTGCGACTTGGAACACCGAAAGCTTGGCAAAACTAGCTATGCTAGTAGCCTGAGATTATCCACTCAGGTCATCACAACAGATAAGTTAGAATTGATTTTGTGTAATTTCAATTCAGTAATTTTTTTTCAAAATCTCCGATAGATTGTCAAACATTAAGTAACTACAATTTCGTAGATTCTATAATGCATTCTTAATATGTTAAAACCAATTCATGTTGTAGCAGCTATGGTTTCATAACTACTACAATGTAAATTTGATTTGCTTACCTAACATTCACGTTATAACAGCTACAAACCGTAACTACTATAACATGTATAGTAGCTACGATTTTATAGCTACTACATCTCATCTCCAATTTCAAATTTAGACCAGAAATATTAACGGAAGATAATAATGAGAATAGTCTTCTAGAGTACAATTAGATAATTGTATATGGATCGTTGGTAGGGCGAGATACCTTTTAATAAAAACAAAGGGAAATGCCTCTAGAATAATTTGAAAAGAATGAGGTACCCTTTGATTTTTTTTTTTCCTAAAGGGTACATTATATAATGTACCATATATAATGTACATTATACAAAGGGTATCTAGATACAAAATTATTCAGATATATAATGTACCATATATAATGTGCCATGAATAATTTAAACTCAGATTTTTTTTTCCCTAAATGTAAATTCGAAGAAATATAAAAGTAAGTGTGTAATTTTGTGAATCTGCACGTGTCATGTCGAGAAGCCATCAAGCGAATACAAGTAAACACAGTATAAAGTGAATTTGAACTCCAAAACTCTTCTTGTTTGTTTCTTCCATAAACAACACAAGTTGCATTGAACAAGTCAAGTTCAGAGAATTGATCGAGTAAGTTAACAACTTTAGTGGTTGCGCATAATTAGTTTGCCTTGAAAAGACGGAATCCTAGGAATGTAGACAGTGAGATGCATTGGATTCACACAATCTATA